>NC_051039.1:14858646-14868646 GCF_904848185.1 Acanthopagrus latus
AATTAAAACACATATACACACACAGTCACACACACGCATGCACTTGCACACACACATACACACACATGCTGACACCAAGGGGAGACGAGGGTCAGACAGGACTGATTGTCTCTTCCAGTCGCTCCAGAGAGCATATTGATTTTTCCCACACTCCTCTTTCTACACACCTCCCTCTCACTCGCTCGCCTCCTCCGTCTCTCTCTCTCCTCCTCCTCCTCTCCGAAAGGACCCTTCATATTTTTCTTTCCCTCCTCTCACCGCCCCGTTGTCCTTTCCTCAAACCTCACTTTTTCTTCCCAAACTCCTCGCTGTCACTCCTCCCACTTTCTTGCCCTCCATCCATCCCACTCTCTCCACACACACACACATACACATTGCTCTCTGTTTTTCTGGCGTTTTTCAGCCTCCCCTCAGTGTTGAATGGGGCTGACCCTCACTCGAGGGATAACTCAGAAACCAACTTTGATTTCAGTACAATAGTGTAACACTGAAACACATCTTCACAGGGCTGTTGGCACAAAAGATTTACTTGCATGCCTTAAATTCCTCTACCGGAATAGTTACTTGCCATTGTTCTCCCGTGGTCCCCAGTTATGGATGAAGGTAATTCATCCGGTAGGTGATCTTATCGTAATTTAGATTGCACATATTAGACATTGGTTACGACAGTAACTCTGACAGATCGTGAAGGAATAGAGAATCACCTTGACGATCCACTACATTTCAAGTGCTGAAGTACCGTGTAAATACCTTTCTATACAGCCTACTGTTTTGCAGATATCACGTGTAAATGTCAGACGGATGAAAATATCGATGTTGCCAAGACGACTTATACACAAACTTATATCATGCAAAAGTATGTTAGGACATTGAGAGATCTGTAGTGTTTCACCATTTGCAGCATTTGTTGCTCTCTTTACACAAGCACTTCACCCCAGCAGCGATTTCAGCCTGAATCAAATATATATGGACACGAATCTCAAAAGCTGCATACTCAGGTTTGGCTTGACAGATGTCAAATTTGCTGTAAGGGTTCTTTTTCTGATTAAAATGAAGAAAAAGGAAATGTTCTGCCCGCTTTATCCGATTAGGGCTCCATACATAGGCGGTCCTGTCTGCTTGTGAACGAGTAAGAGAGCAGGATCCTCTTGTTCTGGTACCTCCCCAGGCATTGGCAGAACAGGGTGAGCACCAATTCCAGCGCTCCCAATGACGGCTGATACTACCAAACAGGCTGAGCAATGAAAAACACTTGCAGAAAAGAAAAAAGCAAACAGAGCTGCCTCGAAAAACGCGTACAGCAGCTTTAACAGCAGTCTGAAATGTGGAAGGTGAAACAAGCATCGCTGGGCCAGTTTCGTGGAATTATACAAATTAAAGTGTGTTTAGGTCTTGGGGTGTGCTACTGCATGATTGTATAATAATTTAAACAAAATGTGTATAAAACCTTGTGTAGCTCCAGAAGAAGCTGCATGTAATCTGATAAATTACTTCCAGTGATGTCACTCAGCGGCTAAGTGTCATTATGGGTAATGCAGGCATCCACTGGTCAAGTGTGCTCAAGAGTCAATAGTCATTACAGACAGTTTAAAAGCAAGTGATACAGCAGAACCAGAGTTATCACCTTTTATATCCCCCATTCTTCTTCCTGTGGCTACATTACCCACAATGCAACTTAGCCATTGAGTGACATCACTGGAGGCATAGTTTAGCTGCATATATGCAGTAGTACTCCCCCCAAAAAACAGTAAACTTTATATGTGAAATTTGTGGAATTACCATTTCACAGCTAAATTGGCCATAAGTCTACATGTCTTCTGCTACTAAGGTTACAGTACAGCCATCTATAATAATCAATAAAGGGTGGCATCAGTCATCACAGACCACTTACAATAGTACAAAAATGTAAATACTAGTAACTCATTTTTTTAACAGGTGTTCAAGATTATGTCATTAATCACCTGGTAATGAGCAGCAAAAAGACAAATACAGATCACTCACAGGGTAAAATATTTTAGAATAACAACATGAATTAATTTATAACAATAACTTCTGACTCCTTATCTTAGTCTGCTGCAAGTATATCGGAATCTCAAGTTTATGGTCTCAGACAAGCAATGAATGTACATTTCTCATTTAGATGTTTTGCCACCACTGTTGGAGCAGCTGAGAACTTCACTGGTTCTTCCTGAGACATCGTTGTCAAAAACAACATTACGGAGGAAAGTAAATGTGAGAGTAGAAGTTGTTCACTTATTAGGACAGCTTACATTCAAGTGTGCCGCGGGTATATATACGGCGATTTCATCGCAGTGACGGAAAAAAATCCAGATTTGTGTACGCTCCATTCTCACAGGATGCAGGACTTCATCTGATACAGATCAGCCCTCTCCTCTGAAGCCCCATCTGCAACAAGATTCCTGCCCCTGTCAGAGAATCATATACTGTGTCAGTGTTTAATGCCCATTTCTTCAACACAGCTGACAACCAACTATAACTCATTCACACACTTCTCCTGCTGCTCGGCACTCTCACACCGAGCCGGGGCCTTGTTTCATTGTGTTTGTGAGGCGCGGCGCTCGTTCTGTCTCCTGCTTTTGTTAGTTTAGTTTTTTTGTTCATTGGCTCCAGAAAGCAAAAGAAGTATGAAGAAATCCTCAGACAAATTCCTGAATTATGCACAGCGTGAAAAACAGATGATATTTGTCCTGCATGTTGCTAAAATGTGTGTGTGCGTGTGAGAGTGTGTGAGTGTGTGTGTGTGTGTGTGTGTGTGTGTGAAAGCGGCAGAGTTTTATGGCTCTACTTATTAACTCCATGTGGCTTTTCTCTGATTCAGCATGCAGGAAAAACTATAAAAGAAAGCAGAGAAAAGAATCTAAGACAATGAATGTTGAGAGAGACTCTTAAGACAGAGAAGAAGGGAAGAACATCCACTGTCATTTTATCCGTCATCTATTCTTCTACTTTCTCATCCTCACCTGGAGCTGCATCTTCCCCGATCTGGCCAGACAAGGGATATATGTGGATATATTCTATTTCCTTCCTAATCTCAATTTGGGTTCAGACAGATGTTTAATCTGTTGTCACAACAATGCTCCTCGACAAGCCCGCGCGGCACAGCGCACAATTAGTTTCACACACATGTTTATCTTGTACTTATGGGCTATTTTAGGATAACGGCGGTTGAGTTGTTTTGGTTCGCGTCCACGGAAAAGCCACAGTCAGAGTAGCTGCGCTTAAACCAACAAACACCGAGGGGTAATTGTGTAAAGGGATTAGAGCGGCTGAGACGTTATTGTTGCGCCATGTGGGGAAATATGCAAGACTGTCATGTCTGGCTGGGTGCCGTCTTCTATCATTGCTAAACACACATTCAGATAAACTAACCTACCTGCTTGTAGACACACAGGTACAAAGACTTCCACTTGATTTGACCTCATTGTGTATTTTAATATGCTGTATCAGGGATGGGTGTAGCTCAGGTCGGGGAGCAGGTCCACCCTTAAAGGCTTAATTTGCATAACATAACCAGAATTAAAAGTAGGCTCAAAAACATAGGTGGCAGCATCACCAGAATGACCGACAACTGCTGCACCTAGCTATCATTGGCTGTAGCTAGCTACTATTAGCTAATAAGATCATGGCTCAGCTTAGCTGCGGAGCTATTGACAAGAATCTGTCTGGACCAGGAACCATGGGAGGCAAGGTGCAGCTCAACTGGATCTGGCCCTCTGACGTAAGAATCAACAAGAATCAAACTCGGACTGGACACAGCCTCCAAGTCTGCCAGAGGTCAGTTTGATGACAGGGGATACAGTATGGTGGTGTTTTACAGCGGCTCTGACCAAGGCTATCACTGGGACGAGCTGCGAAGCGGGAGTGAAGCGACAAAAAGTTGGACATCAGCAGAGATGGAGAACATGTAGAGCTACTCCCACATCTTGAACCGACCATTAAATCAGTGGTGTTTGTGGAAAGATGAACCAATACTGCGTTGATGAGTTTTATAAAGTTCACGTCAAGTTTGAAAGAAATGTGGTCTACGGTATGTTGCTTTAACTGGGCGATTCGGCTCATCTTAACTCAGTAAAAGACAGAAACTTGTACTCAGAAGGTGTTCTTTCGTGTGTCTCTGTTAGCCGGGCGCAAAACTGTATATTCACGGAAGATCTGGTTATCTTCATACTGACCACAGTCGAGCTTTTTTGTCTTCAAGCGCCACTGGGCAGCTTTCATAGGCTTGGATGGGGCACCGCCTCCAATGCTGTGTCCAGATCAGGCTACTGCTTTTGATGAGCTGGGCGTAGAATACCAATAGTTAATATTCAAGTGATCACTAATTAACATCTGCTTTTTAAATACAAATGCACTTAAATGCCGAGCCTTGTCACGTTTGTCTTTCTTTCAGATGACAGTAGTGATGAATTGTTTCCTGCATGACACACAGACACACCTGCCATGTGAAACCAGACACACCTTCCTGCAGCAGCAGAGGAGTGGAGTGTTTCCAACATACCAGTCCCTTCATGAGATCCCATTTACCTTCTCAGCATCTCCTCGGGCTTTGGCGACTGGCTGGGGTGTGTGAGACAGACAGCAGCCTCTCAGTCCCATCACAACAAAGACGCCCAGCCACCTACACACCTCAGGGCCTCAATCCAGTTTCCATACACTTCATGGATAGATCGCATCAGCTCGAAACTGACAGCAGGGAGTGAATGGAATCTGAGACGGGAGGAGGAGGTTGTTTTTTTTTGTTTTTTTTTTTGTTTTGGTAATGCTGCTGTTTGTGTGTCTTGGTGTGGCGCTGTGTGTTTATCCCTCTGTCTGTGTGAGTGTGTGTCTCATTGCAGCTGTGTAACCAGCCTCTGTGTTGACAGTGCCAGTCCAAACACAAACATCATTGGTTTTTAATAATGTGATTATCAGTCAACACACACACACACACACACACAAACACCATGGATCTGATGGAGACAAACCCACCGCAGATTTGTTTAATGTGGTTAATTAATAAATAGATGTAATAAACTATTTGAAATGCTTCTGTGTGTGTGTGTGTGTGTGTGTGTGTGTGTGTGTGTGTGTGTGTGTGTGTGCGTGCGTGCGTGCGTGCGTGCTGCTCTGTGTGAACTTGTGCCTCTGCATAAATGAATGTTTGCAAGATGGATGTGTGTGTGTGTGTGTGTGATTCTGTGTGTGTACAGTAGGACGAGCTCTGAGCAGCATGTGTCTCTGTAGCAGCTGTCCAGAGGCCAGGTGGCTGAACTGACCTAAGTCACACACACACACTGACACACACACACACACAGGCACTGACCCCCACACCTTCGGCTTTACTGCGTGGCCATAAACCAAAGATAACACAAACAGCTCCTAAATCAACAGACCAGATTGAGCTGCACCAACATCACGGCCGTCAGACAGATTCACTTCTCATTAGCAGCTCAGCAGCCCTCCTAACCCGCCAAATCTTGCATCGGCTGCTATTTTATGCTCTCGGCCTTATGAAGACATGTGAATGAGACTTTAAAGTGTGACCTTGCCATGACGGCATACGTCCAGTTGTTTTGTTTAGGGGCCTACGTAGTTTGTGGTGCGCAGCGAAGCTTTGTCTTTTTCTCCTCAATGTGAATAATTGGCAGAAGTCTTCATTTACATGCGGTCTTATTCCTGTGCGACATTTAATCTAATGTGGGCGGGGCCACTTCAGTGGAATGACAGATCAAATGAAGAAAACAACTCCATTCATTCATTATTTGTACAATGAACAATGACTACACAGTCTGAAATTGAAATGGGATGAATTTACTGCCGCCCAGCTTCTCACTTGTCAGAATACCTGTGGTGTGAGTCACACAGGTGGTCCACATTTAACTAGTGTTGTGCCTTCACTGCAAAACATGGGTTTAACACTCAACTGTGCGATAAATTTAAAGTTGAAACAGATAAAATCTTCCCACAGGGCTAGTTTCCACATTCCTGTCTGACTGCCATCCTTAGTTCCATATAGATAATGCCCCTAGTGACCAACAAAAGGAATGCCATTCTTTACAGATGGATAGCAACTACCTGTTTAGCCATGAGTGAAAGGCTAATTCTGTCTATTTTCACCCCACCAGCATGTGGAACATGAGGTTGGAGCACTACAGAGAGAAGAACAGTTAGCCATATAGCAGTCTGTTAGCTAATTTAGCTCAATTCCACATGGTCTTTCCGACATGCACCACAAAAGTTCACATTTTTTACATACAGCAAATTCCAGACCAAATATTACGGAGGGAAGGAGTTTTTCGCAGGCACAATGGATATCACGGAGATTCCCATAGGAATAATTGGACTTCCAGTTCACTCGCTTCCGTACACATATGTGTAAACCTGCCGGCGTAGCTTTTCTCGCTGTCGGTGCCGCTGCTGCAAAGGCAGCGTTAGCAGCATGGCTAATACTACCATCCTGGCTCCTGAATGAAGCTAAAAAGATCAATCGTAATAATCTCACTTTGACTGGAAACCCCATTCTTAGTGCTATGAAAAGGCAGAATTAAATACCCTGTTGTGTTAAAAAAAAAGTAGGCAGGTTTTGTTTCTAACTGCTCTAGTGGAAAGAATGAACTGTCTCAACTCCCACTGGTGAGAGGAAACACAGAACAGCGGGGTAACAGACTCCTTCATCAGCGTGGGTTCTTCTTCTTCTGCAGTGTTTCCACAGTTGTTCCACTGTTACCTGGGGGTGTCGACCTCTTGCTGTCATGGTTGCACAATGGCAGACGTGCTTGCTTTGTGCCATTCTGCGCCCTTCATTTTTGCGGGAAGAATCGAGTCCCAATGGCCTGATGAAAGCGAGGTTTTATTGGAAACCAGTCTATACATGAATGGTGTCATTCGCTTAGAGCCATTACACTGTGCACTCAGTATTAACTTCAGGATGACAAGTTAAAGCAAAAACAAAATGTCTGTTGTCAGTTTAAATAAAAGTCATGTACTTGTATCTTGCTGGTGTGGTGTTGACAGAGCACTGTGGGTAAAGATAGTCTCTAGTCTCCCCTTGAGAAAAATCTAAATCAAGTTCGTCAAGTTGCGCCTGTCATCCCTGACAATGTCATCTAACTTCCTGAGCTCTGAACATAATAGATCTTTGTTTATGTTGCCTGCAGGGTTGACGACATTTTCACTTCATAAGAACAACAGCGACCTGTCAAAACTTCAGAACTGTGTCATGTTTACTTATATGTGTCATTAAGATTTCAGCCTCACTGTAAATATAGGTACGTCATTGTCAGCCATCCGAATAGAAAAACGCTTTCATGCGGACTGTAAGGGGCTCAGTAACGTGAACACACACCTTCTCTGCTGTATGGAGAGCTCTGAACTAGATCTATTGCAACCATTCAGACTTAAAGGGTAACTCCATCAATTTTACACATTAAAGGTCTCAGGGAGAACTAATACATATGTTAATAAAGTAGTATTAAGTCTTTTTTGACTACACAGGAAGCTGCATGTAATCTCATAAATTGCCTCCAATGATGTCAGTTGGTGTCTCGGTTGCATTGTGGGTAATGGACTTTAATAGAAGTCTGTGATTTTAGGCAACGTAAATAAAGACTGACTGGCCTTCTTAACAGGGAATTACTCAAATTTGAAGTCATCTGTCACTCGGTCTGCGCTGCCCTCAGCAGGATTTCAACAATCCTGAAGCTTGACGTGGGCTTTAGGTGTAATCTGAGGCAATCATTTCAGGATAGGCTGTGTCCAAACAGGCTGCGTGCCCTGAAGCCCGGTTGTATTACAGGAGATAAGGGTCACCCTCCATCCCCTCCCCATTTTGCTTCCTTCCTTCATTTCTATCTTCCCTCACTTCAGCTGACCTGCCTCTGCCCTCCCCTTCCTCCTCTTCCTCCTCTTCCTCCTCTTCCTCCTCCTTGTCTCATGTCTGCTGTCATGCTCTTCTGTCTCCCCTCTGTTTGGTGAGGTTCTCTTATCCACCACCCACGACAAAATTCAGATTTGTCGTGTGTGTGTGTGTGTGTGTGTGTGTGTGTGTGTGTGTGTGTGCGTGTGTGTTCATGTGAGGGCTGAAAAGGGGGATGCGGGGGAGACACATCAGCATCACAATCACACACAGCTGTTTGCATTCTGTGTTGGGAGCCAGAGGAGGGATCGGGAGACAGACAGAGACAGATTTATTATCCTCTTGCTTTGTGTACATTACTCCAACCTGATGAAGTATCACTGAAGTACTTATGCCTTGTAATCGGCAAAAACAACAACTCCAAAACAACAAGCGTTCCAGCAAAAAAAGGTCTGGGTTCAACACCTCTGACGACCAGCTCGATAAGTAGAAACCTCTCATGTCGATGTAATTCTTTATCAATACATATATTCCCAAAAATAGTTTATACTCTTGTTTTGGCAGTTGATATTCATCTTTTAAATATATATGCATGAGTCAGACTGAGACAGTTCTACATATGTCAATCATTTCAGTACCAACTGCCTGAAGGCAAAATGCTGAGTGGTGCTGAGGAGCTGCTGTTCTTATTTTTAACTGTAAATGAAATAGCCGCCACAGCAGACGTAAGTTATAATGAAACACGAGACACAAATGTCATGTCATGTTTGCAGTTCGCCCACAGCCACAAATTACACGCCACACTTCTGACCTCTTGTTGGCTCAAGACCGAAATAGCGATGCCAATTAAAAAAAACAGCTGAAGCCTATATTAAATATACAGTATAGTATGTATTAATGTGGAAGGAGCGCTCACAGCTTTTAAAATACCAAAACCACGGGGTAAAAATACTCATGCATTCAACATTTTAGAAGTAGAAGTACAAAAGTACCAGCTCAAAAATACGCTTAATATACAAAAAGTCAAAAGCTAAATTATTGAGTTATAGTTACATTTGTACATTAACTCAGTGTTGGAAAAACTACCCAAAAGGTACAACTGAGTACAATTAAATGTCTCAGGTTAAAATATTACTTTGATAGAGGTGAAGGTAATTTATACAAACAGTACTTGAGTAAAAGACTGACAGTACCCGGTATTAAATGTACTTTAAGTATGAAAAGTACAAATAAAAGTAAATTATACATATCTACATGTATAAATACTGAATACAATGGATTGGCCTTTTATCTGTTTTTATCCAGTTATCGTTAAAATAAATACATTTCCCATTACGCACTTCTTTGGCTATTTTGCGGCAGGTTATCTGCAAATTAACTAAAGAAGACAAATACATGTATTTGAGTAAAAGTACATAATTTGCCTCCGAACTGTAGTGAGGTGGAACTATAAAGTAGCAGACAATGAAAACACTCAGGGAAAGTACAAGTTGTAAAGTAAATGTACCTAGTTACATTTCATCGCTGCATTACTTTAATGCTGCAGTTGGTAAAGGTGGAGCGTATTGCCTCTTAATTGTAGTGTAGTAGAATTATATGTACCAGGAAATGGTAAATAAAGTAGAAGTACAAGTACAAGTACTTAAAAAAAATGTAATTAAGTACATTACTTTGAGTAAGTGTATTTAGTTACTTTTCACCATTGTTGTACACCCACATTTACCCAACAGCTGATTGGGTAACCTCATTCACAAGTTAGATTCCACAATTTACAGTGAAGAGTCTTGGACATATGAACATATACGTGTGTGTGTGTGTGTGTGTGTGTGTGTGTGTGTGTGTGTGTGTGTGTCTACACACTGGTTAATAATAATAAACATTTACTGAGCTTCATCAAAAAGAAGGAAGAGTTTCTGGCAGTTTGATTAATTTGATTAGCTGTTAATGAATGAGGCTGATATCGCGCCAGATGATAATTCGAACTGAAACCTCATTATGTTTCTAAAGATGAAAACGTGACGTTCGCTCGGGTCGTCCCATCCATCTGGTGCAGCTGCCGTACGTATGGGCTCATCAACAAGTGTGCGTCCATCATCGGACAGGTGTTTTAACGCGTCCTTTACCTGCTGCGAGCACAGCACGTGT
>NC_051039.1:14873646-14923646 GCF_904848185.1 Acanthopagrus latus
TCTCCACCAATCTGTTTTTCTTCTTCCTCCCTTCCCACACCCACTGCCACCTATCTTCCCCATCTCTCCCTCCCTCTGCTCTCTCCAGCGTCGATCTCTTTGCCCCGTCTCACTCTCCTTCACCTCCTCGTCTTCCTCCCCTCGCTCTCTTATCTCTGGCCCCATCCAGCCATCTTTCCTCCCTTTTTTATTCGGGCCTCTCACGGTGTCATCACACAAATCGCTCTGTCAGCTCTCTGATGGGAGACTCTTCGTGTCTCTCTGTCACTCTCTTTTTTTGTCTCTCTCTCTCCGTCCAATCTCTTATTGTCTCACTCTCTCCTGGTGTTTCTCCTCCAGGCAGCTAATGGAGAATAAAATCAGCACCATCGAGAGAGGAGCCTTCCAGGACCTGAAGGAGCTGGAGAGACTGTGAGTAACATTTTATAAGCGAGGCGGCCGCCATTTTATGCCTTAACCCTTTTTTTCTGTACACAAATGTAAAAGCGTACCAAGCAGATACTTTCTCTTCATACAAGTGGTGAGACAGATACAGACGAGAGGACAAGAGCGACAGTGTGTGTGTGGGGCCACCAGAACGTCGTCGTCTGTCTGAGCTCACTGCATGTCGCCCCCCGTCAGACATGTTTAATAGGGTCACAATCACAATTTGACATTTTCAAAATGACCCACATTTAACCAAAAGTCAGAATTGGACTTGCTTTTAACTTTTGCCAGTCACATTACAGAACTTACATAAAATTCTTATTTTGACCCAAACCATGATGCTTTTCATGAGTGGTGGTACCCTAAACGTAACTAAATCACAGTTGTTACACAAAGTTACAGTTACGTGTCCACGGGATCCGTCGTTTACATGCCTCCCATTCTTCGTCCCCATGTCCACAATGCGTTCTGGCAGCGTTGTGTTTCGAGAGAGTTGCCCGCTCCTCATTCGCAAGTTGAAGTCTGGCTACTTTACGCACCTTTGGGAATTCCTCACAACCTGTAAAAGCTAAACATTGTCAAGCTAAAAAAGACACATTCTGCAACTTTACGGCTCATTTCCCGCCTAAAATGTCTACAGAAACACATTTCTCTGAGCTGTTTTTGTAATATAAGAGAAGGTTTTCCAAATGAGCAACCTGTTGGTCTGTTTTGAAATCCCAGAGCAGCGGCATTCGTCCGATAGGGTGCTGCCAGAGAGTGTTAGCGTGGTTGTCGGAGGGTGTAGCCTGTTTTAGTCAAGCGTGCAAAGCGTGCAGCGTTGTGTGGCCCTCCGTCAAACAGCGACCCTGTGGACAAGCACCATAACAGTCCATAACTCTTAATACAGTGTGAAAAAACTGTATTTTTCTAACCAGGCGGTGCATATCTGATATGGCTAACTTGACTGTGGAGCTCTGCATATGCAAAACTGATACTATAGAGGGGCAGCTACAGCGTACAGCTAGTTAAAAAAAAAAAAACTTTAGGCCACTGACGAAAGCTGCCTCCAATTTCACGTCAGCCGGTGTAACTTGACCAGTGTTTTGATGCTGGATGTCTTTGACAAGACTAAGGATTTCAATGCGTGTCTTTTTGTTTTTTTAAAAATTATTTCATGCAGCTCAACAAAGGCACAGAAAATTGAAACTAAACGTCTCTTAAGAGAGTCCAATTAGGTTGCGACCTGGTGACTTTGTGGGCCATGACATCAGATTGAAATTATGTTTATTCTCATCAAACCGTTCCGAAAAACCCCCCTCCACCCCTCCATCTGGATGTCTTCACAACCTGATCATCATGACATGCGGCTGCCAACATCTCAGTCCAAGAGGAAAATTTTGAAAATGAGTCACAGGGCAGCAACTGAGGAGCAGCCAAAGGTTGTTATGGCACTGGCCTGGAAT
Source organism: Acanthopagrus latus (assembly GCF_904848185.1). NCBI lineage: Eukaryota > Metazoa > Chordata > Actinopteri > Spariformes > Sparidae > Acanthopagrus > Acanthopagrus latus. The sequence continues at coordinate 14,875,518 of NC_051039.1, forward strand.
CACTGGTATTCAGCATCCAACCCTGAGGCAGTTATGGCATAATTAAGTCCTGGTAGTGTGTGAGAGAGCAAGACAGAAGGGGGATGTGGACCCCTGACTGCTGATGTGTCCATTGTGTCGACTGTCAACTTTGTGCGACGTGCGAGCCGTCCCGCGTATAATAAATGTGTGTGTGTTTGTGTGTTATGTGGCCTGACCGTCAGCCAGTGACACACTGGAATTCAGCAGACTGTGACAGAGTCTGAGCAGGCTTATACGCAAGCTTTTAATTAAAGACACGTAAAAAAAAAAAACCTCGCTGCTTACACACACATTTACAAAGACACAGACATAACTGTAGACACACACAGGCGCAAAAATCAAGTGACGGTGTGTTAATCTTCTTGATAGCTGTTTTGGATGAATTCTTCAGCCGTCGTTGGGATGAAAAGGATGAAATACCGTGATTCCCCGGCTGCTCTTGTCTCGGGCGTGTCGTGCCTGCTTGTCCTCCACTCTCTGCTGCACTACGGCTGCTCCGTGTTGACAGAGAGAGGAGCTCTGTGGACCACTATAGGGAGTCTGAAAGTGTTTCTCATGCAACAAACGCTGGGTTCTGTCCGGGTAAGCAGATCTGGGAATTCCTGCCCAGACTGTGGCTCAGACTCTCTCGAAGATGGCAATGTGTTAACACTGCACGGCCCGGCTTTAGCTGTAAACTTTGATCGCAATGACCAAATGCAATCTTCTCATGCACACATGTGAGCCAAACTGGCTTCCACACACACTCGCCCGTGCAATATTAGTCTCGTCCGTGATCAGTAATAGTTGGTGAAGTCAGCTGTTTGTTTTGTCCCTGTTTTTTCTCGTCTCTGACGGCAACAAACACCTTTGACAGCGGCTCACTTTCTGACACAACGTGGCTGTTTTCTGTTGTCCCTGCGAGGGTTCTCTCAACTGTAATTCAGCGTCTCTGGCGTGGCATGTTCACAAACACAAAGATGGAGTCAGTCATCAATGCCCCCCCGCGGCCACCGGACAAAGGCACGTCTCCGGAGGCTGGAGTCTCGGGGCTCATTTCAAAGGCCTCCGTCCGATGGGGGGCTGGAGGGGGGCCTGCTGGGCACCGCTGCCCAGAGGAGAGGGCCCTAAGCCGGGCTGACGGATCCGCAGTGATTGCCCCCCGCAGTGGTGGAAAACGGTTCCCCTTCTCATCCCCTTCTTTTTGCGACAGGCCCTGCAGGGATGGGCAGGGTGGGGTCAGGTGTGGGGCAGTAGCTCGGGGGGTATGGAGGAGGGGTGGAGGTGTGGAGGAGATAGGCATGTCACAACACACACGTGCACGTGTACAGACACATGCATGGGAATGGACACACTCATGCATGCGCATTAACTTACACAAGGCTGCTCCGTCAGTACTGGTTTTATCTTGATTCAGGCCCCTCCTCACACACACACCCCCCACACCTTTTTTTTCATTCAGCCCTCATGTTTTTTCCTCCATACCCACCCATCTCGTTCTCTCTGCCTCTATTGTCCCGTGCATATAGGAATGTCATACATTCTTCACTCTCCTTCTTACTGTGAATGACGAAAAGGAAAGAGAGGAGATCCTGATCCTCTTATTCGGCTGGTTTACAGCCCCTATCCAATTCAGAGTGTGATACTGAAGCTGATAACAGCCGCAGATATGCAGAGAGAAACAAAACAGCAATTACAGCCATTGAGACAAAAATTTTAGAGAGCCGCGGCGATATAAAGCCTCAGATAATTAGCCTGTAATTGAGTGATCACATTGTCAAAGATAATTTCAACAGAGATGAGTAATTGTAAAACTGATTACAGGTGGTAAGATATGTCTATCAGCAGTGATTACACATTAGATAATGAAACCTCAAACTAAGCGATCGTGTTGCAGAAGATAACTCTTAACAGTTATTGCGCGGAGTGGAATATGGATTTCAAAGAAAAGCACTGGATTAGTGCTAAATGATTGGCTCTAAAGCCGGTGAGTGATAACGTTGTTCTCGCTGATCATTTCAGGGCAAAGCCTCAAATGGTTTCTTTTTTTATTATTATTATTATTGTTATTATTGAGCAGCAGAGCTCGAAAGTATCTGCACTGTGAAGACACACAAACAGCCATTTCCCACTACAGCAGCAGCGTTCGGAAAGTAAGTTGTAATAGATTTTCTCACGTCTCTGCCGGGCTGCGCTGCGCTCTGCGCCCAACAACACTTGTGATATTTGTTGGTAAACAGCAGTTGGAAGTAAAAACTGCTCAAAGCTGAGGGCATGTGACACTTTTGTTGACAGCGAAGGATATTCCCGGGTCAGGAGGGAAGATTCTGTTTGGATTTCTGCTTTGCTGTGTTATTTAGGGTTGATGTGAAATTGTCATTAATGTCTAAGAAACAGATTAGTGAGTAAATCTTTGGTTGATGATGGTTCACTTCAAATGTACTAACTGTCGTAGTGGATACACACAGTGTTTTAAAAAGTAAAGATATCCTGTTAAAATATTTCTTTTGTGAAAGTGAACATTAACCATAAGCGAAGTTCTTAAACAAAATCTTAAAGTATCTGGCATGAAATGAACCTTAATGTATCATGAGAACAAATAAAAGTAATGGTGTGGTAATGAAGTTATGGCGTTATCAACCTGGCCAGTAATCAGATCTGATGATCTGCATTCTTCTGCGTTTTTAAGATAATTTAAAGATGTACTGCGTTGGCTCTGATGCAGCACGCAGTCTGCAAAGAAACTAGTGATTACAGTTACCAAATGAATATAGTGGGGTAAGAAGCACAACATTAGACAATTCATCAGTTGGACACACTCACATGAACACACACTCACTGTTCAGTTTCAAGTGGTTTCAGATTACAGGAAGCTTCTCAGGGTCGCAGAAATGTCCACACAAGGTTTTGGTTATAACTATGGTAACAGCAATGTGTGTGTGTGTGTGTGTCCATGTGACAGGCTGTTAGTGTAAGAAGTGTATTATGGCAGCAGTGGCATCGATGGAGTAATAATTGGTTTCTGAGGTGGTTTGTTGTTTCCTTCCCAGCCTGAGTGTGAGAGCCTGTAGTGCTACACATCTACAAGCCTCTGAGGTGTTAGGATTGTGTGTGTGTGTGTGTGTGCTTTTGTCTTTTGTGTGTGTGTGTGTGTGTGTGTGTGTGTGTGTGTGTGTGTGTGTGTGTGTGTGTGTGTGTGTGTGTGTGCATGTATGTATGAAGATTTGGCAGACTGTATGTGTTTGTGGGAATGTGTGTGTGTGTGTGTATTTACTGTGTGGTTTGTGGGCCTCCAGCATCTGTTTATGACTGCAGGGATTATCACCGCGCCGCAGTGTGACATTAGCTTGTTGGAGCGACTCTCACACGTCCGACCACTGACTACTACATTCATTTCCAGCCAGACTTTGACTAATGAAACACGACTGTGGAAGTACTCTGAGGGTGTTTATATGCACGCTCGTGCACACACACACACACTCAAGACTTCCCTTCAGGTCCAGAAACAAACCACTAAACCACTACAGACGACTAGATGATCTGAGTCAGAGGCAGTCCGTGCTTTCAGTCGGGGCTTCTAGGTGCATGAACAAATCTTTTAACACAATCTTCCAGCGCTGACTGTATTGAATCACCATCGTCACTGACTGAATTAGCAGCCTCGAGCGGTGGAGTTCCTCTCCCCGGTGATCGAGTGCAGCTCAGTGTTCATCAACAGTATTTTACAGCCACAGAAATGATCATTATTTGATAACTGGGTGGCTGATGAGCTGCCGTCACATAGGTTAATTTTTAAACCGAATTGAAAAGTTACAGATGTAATAACGAACTGAGGACAGTCAATACGCCAGCAGTAACATCACAGCAGCATGAGCTGTAGAAGTCGATATTAGATTACCAAATATCGCAATATTTTCCATCATAGATATTCCTTCACTGCTCTGACTGCACTCTAATTTGAAATTTTATATCATTACAGCGTTAGTTCTCACCTGGCTGGCCCTGTTGAGTTAAGAGGGAAAGTAAAAAGTGACAGACCCGCTGCACCGAGCTATTCTGTTCCATTTGCAAGTCATTCTTTGCACTCCAGCTCCATGTTTAAAATTCTTATATGATATTATTTTACCACTTAAAGTGAGCAGTGTAGCATTTCAGCCTCTCAGTTCTTCATTTATTCATGCAATCTATACGACTGATAAACATGAAATACCAACAAATGAAATGATATTATCGCTATTGTGATATTTGGGTGGAACAATGTCGTGATATAAAAAAATCCCCCACGCCTAGTGCCTGAACTACATGTACTGAAAATACTGAAATACATGTATAGTGCTCAGCTTTGATCCACTGATAAAGGTGTTTACGGTTTGTTGGTATCTGATGTTCCCAGTTTCATGTTCCAAGTTTCCACAAGGTGATAGTTTATAGTTCAGTAAATGTCAAGTTAAACTGACAACATGAAAGGTTTTTGCTTTAACCGACCATTATGAGGTAAATGTTGCTCATACCGTAGAGTGCCGATAAAATAGTGACACCATCAGTGTTTAGATTAGCTCCCCATAAACGTCGCTTTCACTGACAGGCTGAGCAGTGATGCGTGCAGGCTGGCGGCATGGCACCATTTCTATCTGCTGTCATGTCTCCATCATAAACTAAATGAACGAATGAACTGACATTTTGTCGGTTGTCGTGGATTGCTAGTTGAAAAAAGTGATCTGGTTGTCTTTGTGACAGTGGCAGGGGACATTCTGTTTCCACTTTAGATTGTGACACTCAACAGTGATGCCAGCTTTTTTTTATTTTTAGTTGAGCATTTTGCTCCGTCTTGCCTTTTTCAGGATGTTTGTCAGGGAGACTTGAAACGATCAGACATGTGACAGAAAATTAATCAACAACAATTTTAGGGTTTGAAACTAATTTACCAAGCAAAAATATTGAACACTTTCTGGTTGCAGCTTGGAAATATGAGATTGTGCAGCTTTTTCTTTCTTTCTTCTTTTTTTTTTTGACATATCAGTGTCAGTTGAATATATTTAGGATTTTCACTGTCAGACAGGTAATTTGAAGACGTCACACTGGGTGATTCATTTTCTGATATTTTACAGATCAGACAATCAATCATGCAAATAATCAGCAGATGAATCGAAGTCTAGTGGCTGAACGAGTGACTTCATCAGACTTGTAGCTTCTCGAGCTGATTTATTGGCTGAGGTAGTTGTAACATGAATGCTGCTCTGCAGTCTCTCAGACAGAACATGTTCGTGCCCAGTTTACTCTGCGTCCTTTGTGATGCATTTTACAACATTACAGCCTGAAAACAATGCAGAGTGCATGACAACACTTGGCCATAAAATGAATACTCCAGCTTTCTCCTGTTACATTCATGACATAAACCGTGCAAAATGTAACATATAAGCTGATGATATGATGATGATAATAGGTTAACAATATAAAATGACAGTTACTCACATTAAGAACAAATTGATTAAGTGCATTTAACCACCTGAGAGGAAGCAGACTGCTTCTGATCCTGTACTTCATTCTCTCCGTCTCCTAGTCTGACAGCATTGCATCTATTTTAAGAGGATGAGCTCATAGCCCCCCTCTGTCCTCCTCCCTCCTCCCCACCTCCAGCACCAGTCCGTGCACCTCACCCAGGGGAGGTCTAGCCCACTAACGGGTGCTCACGGCTGGACAGGACCTGCAGGAGGAGTGGGCCCCTCGGCGGGACCACGTGGGGCTCTTAGCCGCCGGAGCCCGGCGTTAACGGAAGAGGAGTGAATAATTTAGAAACATCATTTCTGCGGGGATGTTAAATATTTAAGCGGCCCCTCTGATGTAACTGTGGAGTGTGGGTGTGCGTGCATGTGCGCCGGCGCGTTCATATATTTGTGCACTTGTGGGGTGGAGGATGGACGCAAAGGGGGTGACGTTATTTAAGTCAGGGCAGGTTATAGTGAAGCGAAAAGAGGTGAAAGACGAGGGTTAAGAGGAAGAAGTCATTCAGAGACTTGAAGAGAGAGTTTTGAATGGAGTTGGTGGCATTTTTTTTTTTTTGAGCGCTTGAGTAAAGTTTGTGGCTTTTCTGGGATGCGTTTATGGGTGTGAATCATGCAAACTGTGAATTGTTAGTCAGGACTTCTGCACTTTTCTTGCTAGTTTAAAAGTCAACTCTTTCTTCACTCGGCCTCCTTCTCTTCATTCTCCTCCAGTAGCAGCCAGCACAGCATCCGTCGCTGGGCCTGTCAATGTGTGCGTGTGTGTGTGTTTGTGTGTGTGTGTCAGGGTTAAACTGTTTCAGCAGCCTGTCTCTCATTGTGTCACTCAGTTGCTCTCCTCTGACTCACATCGAGGCAGACACACACACACACACACACTAACACACACACTAACACACACAGGCACACAAACCTCTTCACTCCACTCAACCAGGGTTAAATGATCGCACCCAGATTATTAAACTCACCCGAGTTCTCTCAACTCCTCTGTGTGTGTGTGCGTGTGTGTGCGTGTGTGTGTGTGATGACGGGTTGTTGTGAGTTCTTCCCCTGTGAGGGCCTTGTTTACTCAGTGGGGTCCTTTTCACACATTCGGTAGTCCGGCCAGACTGCCTGTTTGTTTTTCCCACATCATCTCCTCTCCTCTGCCTTTGTGGCAAAAAAAAAAAAAAAAAAGTGCCCCCCTCCTTCCCCCCCTGACTTCCCTTCATCCGAACCCCGTCTCTCGTCTTCCTCCCCCTGCCTTCCCCTTCGTCCTTCTCGAGTTCACTGTTTGTCTGGCAGCCATGTTGTACCCCTTAAATCAGGGGTAACCCAGAGTGTGTTTTTGAACATGTGTGTGTTTTGTGTCTCCATCAATCTTCACACTCTCCCATGCTTCTTTTTTAACTGTGCTGAATTGCATTACAATCAAAATACCATAACATCATTTGATATGAGGATCAGGAAACACAAATCTCACTTTAGAAAAGCAAATTATACACGCATGTAACCGCCTCAGCCACACTGTCTGGACGGGGGCTAGGTAGAGCTTATTCCCTAATTTATGCCGTGTTTTTCCAGGCGCCTGAATCGGAATAATCTGGCTGTCTTCCCCGAGCTGCTTTTCCTGGGAACGACGAAGCTCTACAGACTGTAAGTCCTGTTTTGATTTCTCTCTTTTCTACCCATCACTCAATGATTCTGCGTTGTAAACCAAAAAAAAAAAATGTTTGTTTTCTCATGCATTTTGGTTTAATGGGAGCAAAGCAGCGAATGCCCGAGATGTGTGTTTTTTTTCCAAGTGTGTCACCACCACAAGCTCGCGCAGGTCGTTGACTGTGACTCGGTGAAATATGTTGCAGACATTGGAGGGTAGAGAAAGAAATGATGCAGCTGTGGTGTTTCACCGAGATGAGGGAGTGAGAGGAGTGAGAGAACAGATTTTATGTGGCCCTCTCCATACAAGCCAGTTCAGTAGCTAATGGAGATTAGCACTCCAACAGCTGCTGCCCACTGGGAGAGGGAGAGTGTGTGTGTGTGTGTCTGTGTGTGTGTCTGTGTGTGTGTGTGTGTGTGTGTGTGTGTGTGTGTGAGAGGATGGAGAAGAGGGACCAAAGGGATGTATAAGCAGCGAATCATAGGAACAGGTTTCCCTTCTGAGGTTACATGTTGTGTTTCACAGTTTCAGTCACAGAACATAAACGTCCACAAACCAGCGAGCCGCTGTGTTTGTTGTCGTCGGGCACCTTCCGCCTTCCGGCCTTCACTCACAGCCCCGATCGTCTGCGCTGTAAACCGAGCTGTGGATTTCCAGGACCGTAGGGCTGGGCTGCGACGCTGCTGAAACTGTGGGAACTAACTTCCCGTCATGGTCGTTCGCGGTCCCAGGGAATAATTATGGTTGCGTGTATTTATATGTGCGGCTGAATATATTTATCTAAGACAATATTGAAACGCTCAGATGATTCAGAGAGTGTGTGAAAGTTGTTTATGTTCTGCGGCCGCTACGGCGGTTGGCTGGGCTTGACCTGTCGTGTCTAAGGGTGTGTGTCTGCATGTGCGTCTGTGTTTCTGCCACTGTGTGTGTGTGTGTGTGTGTGTGTGTGTGTGTGTTTTCAGAGAGTTTCTCAAGGCCAAGAGTTGGCATCCTGCTCAGCGTGTGGGCCGAGGTAAAAATACAACTCGGATATACTGCTCTCTGCTCAGCTGTCGCAGACAAGCGCCCTCCCTATGTGTGTGTGTGTGTGTGTGTGTTTGAGCTCTCTCCAGGTGTATTTGTCTTCTTGGCTGCACATCTTCACTTCATTCAGCAAATGTCGTGTTGTAATTGCTTTTTTTCCTCCAGTGATATACGCTGTAGTACGATATAAACTCCACGGGGACAGAAACATAACTCTGAGAATCAACAGAAAAATGTCTTAAACGGCGTTGAAAGAAACTGCCGAGCTGGCGCCGTTGCGGCCACAAAGCTGCATGCTGATTTGTCAGACGTATGGAAGTCGTTCAGAATGAACCAACAACCACGACGCCGAGGCAAATAGTATTTAGGGCTGGTTGGTCAATATTAAATCTTACTACGCCCCCTATAGTGTGTTTGTATTTTTAGAAAACACAACAAGAAAACCCTCAACAGCCTGTGAAGTGGAATCCTGTTAAGTTTTATATGGAGGTCAGAAGGTATGTGTGAACTGGACCGACTCCGGTTCTTGCAACAGTGCGGCTATAAATGAACACTTGCTCAACCTGCTATTATGAACATTATGTTTTCACTTTTTCGGGGCTTGGAAAATCTGTGTACGTGTGTATATGAACGTGTGTGTGAGACAGAGAGAGAGAGTATTTACTGGATTTCTTTGACCTTTACTCAGCACCGTGGTTTAAGGGCTTTGAGGGCTAAATTAAACTGGTGTATGAGGTGTGTCGCTTATTTTAGTAGAAACACAAGGAAACACGGATGTCTGTCTGAATTCTCTTCACCTGTTTGTTTTTAAAGGGTAACAACAGTTTTACACATTTGAGTGTGTTCATGGGACTCCAGGAGTGCTACTGCATATGTGAAAAAAAAATGTCCTCCAGTGATGTCACTCATTAGCCAAGTTGCATTGCTGGCAATGTAGGTTTTTAAAAGCAGTCCGCTGCTCTTGTCTCAAGCATTGCACTCCTTTTTTTTTTCAAAATCTGACAGCCACACTACCCACAATGCAACTCAGACACAGAGTGACATCATTGGGGGCAATTTATCAGATTACATGCAGCTTCTTCTTTAACCACAAAATACTTTCTACTGCTTTTTTCATATAAGCAGTAGTACGCCCCAAAAAATGTGTTACCCTTTACACGTAACCACAGAAATGTGAAAGATAAGCAGCAAAGTTAAAAAGAAAATCACTCCTAATTTATGACACTGTGTTCCCTCTGCCATATTTTTTGGGGGTTTCCAAGTGTGGGAAGAGAGTGTGACATTTATGCACTGCCAAGATTTTGTGTCAGCAGCACGGACCATACTCTCTGTTTATCTCCCACAGTGCATTGTGTTGCATCTTATGGACGTATGTTGTGCGATTCTACAGCTGTCAGCAATGACGCGACGTGATGACTCATAACTGTCTGTAAACTCAATTGTCTGCTCGCCATCGACTTAATTATTCAGCAGTGAATGAGTGAACAGAAGACGAAGGTGACATCATACCACAGACAAACCTGCACATTGATACCTACACTCGGTTTATTAAGTACGAACTAATGCAGTCTAATACTGGCCTGAAATTATGACTTTCAGATTTCATGAACTTTAGAATGTTTGCAGAAAGGAGTTGATTCAACTTAATTATCATTTTGGAGGCTGGACACAAATAAAATAAGCTATCGGTAGTGTTGCTACTCTGAGGAGAATACGACCAACAATAACACCACTTAGAACTGCGAGGAGGGAAAAGTCGTCACTTCAAATTAACTTTTGTTCACTTTAATCAGCTTTAAATTCAAATTTGCATCCATCTTTCTTTCCCTGCTTCATGTTTTAATTTGGCCCCATTTATGTGTTTATCTGTTACAATATTGTTGTCAGGGCCTCTCGATACACCAGAAAATCACAATGTGATCAGTTTGAGAGATATTGTGATTGGGACAGGATTCGCTACTGCTTTCACAAGTTACTATGAAAACCACGATGATGTGACATTTGTTGGGGTCTGGAGAGCAAGATTTGTAGGCCAGATTATCTGTGAATCTGTAGCAGCACCACAGTATCTTGTTATAATGCTGTTTTGTCACACATTTTAGCTCAATCAAATCCTGTGATTTTTGATATTGCATTTATTGCAGTTTTGATATTATTTCAGTTTGCAGACCTAATTGTCACTGTATTATAATCCATATCTTTTTAAAATTATGATTTCTCCCTTTCTTTAAATACATTCTATTTACCGTCTCATTTCGTTGCCTCCACTGTTTCCATGTTTTGATGCCTTATGCAAACTCTTGGCTGACTTTTGTATTTTCTACAAAAGGCGGACAAATACATTTGTGCGGCGTTTCCTCGCCTCTCCTCTCCCTTCTCCCTGCCAGCTCTTTCTCTCTCTCCCTTCCCCTGTTCGCTGGACAGAAATCAGATGAAAGAGGACGAGATGAAAGAGGCGTTGATGAAGGGATGGGGTGATGGGAGGATAACAGAATGGGTCACTGCTTTCACAGCTGAAAAGTCTGGTTATGCTTGACTGTGAGGCCAGATTGATGGGACAGTGTTAGTTTATGTGTGACTGCGCGTGCGCTATTTTGATGCTTGTGTCCCGCAGCAGCAGTTTTCCAGGTCGCTTTATCACTGTGTGTGTGTGTCTGTGTGTGTGTTTGTGTGTGTGTGTGTGTGTGTGTGTGTTTCGAAAGGTGCATTTGTCTCAAAAGTTTGGCTCTGCTTTGTTAATTTGGTCAAGATGAAGAGATGGAGAAGGTTATTTGTGCCTCAGTCCTTCATCATCATTCCACTGAGAAGGAGAGTCAACATGATTGAGAGCTGAATGACTGAACTTCAGGTCCCACCCACCCACACACACACACACATTGAATCTGAGTTAAAGCGGTATGGGGTTTGAATTAATGAGTTGATGAGGCTACGTTTTTGGTGTGTGTGTGTGTGTGTATGTGTGTGTGTTGTTTATGTGTGTGTAATAGTCCCTAATCCTCTGCTAAACGGTGCCCTGATGAGGCTTTACCAGGCAGCATTGTTGCTTAGCAGCCTCCAAGGTTGTGGCTTTGTCTTCTGTGAGAGCTTAACACACACACACACACACACACACACACACACACACACACACACGCACACGTACATACGTACCACCTCGGCCGAGACGACGACGGGCTCACACAATGCGTCACAATAGCGCAGAAGATGTGGGCTTTCCCAGCGTGTCAACAGTTGACTAACAGGGAGGGAGGAGAAAGGGGAAGGAAGAGAGGGGTCAGAGGTAGAGAAAATGAAATTTTCTCTGAGTAAATAATGCTTTTTAATTAAGACAGAGAGCGTCGGGCGGTTTAGTTGCCACAGTGACGACGACCTCTGAGTCCCGCGGCGGTCAAAGGTGAAGAATGTTCCAGTCAGGAGATCTAAGCAGGAGGTGATTTATAGGAGCGAGGGGGGGGAGAGAGAGCTCCTCCCTCTCATTAACAGAAATCATGACAAATTAAACCTGTAACAGCTGTTGCATGCAGGGAGATTTTTTTTTATCCTGGGATGAATCAATTGTTGCATGCAGGACAACGTGGCCTCCGTCTGGTTGATCACATTACAAAAAACGATTGAATTATATGAGTATGAGGGTAAATAAATGGTGGCCAACCCGACCTTAAGCAACTGTTGAGCATAATACCGAAACTATGAGTGGGCAAATAGTTAGAATGTGTTGTCGATTAATGTTTTGCAGGTGTGTTGAATACCAATATTTTGCCAATCCTGATAATCGCCAAAATCATTCTGCACGGTCCATCCCTACTAAGAGGTGGTTGTAGGTTGGATATTAAGGAATCCAAAGAGGACATCTTTTACCCAAAAATGTGCTTTTCAAGTTTGATACCCTATAAATGTCACTTTTGACAAAGTTAAAATCTAATACTTATCTCTTTGTGTGGCTGTGTGATATTACTGTGCCTCTCAGACTTATTGAGACATCCTTTTGTAAAGTGTAGTGTGACAGCCCTGTTGAAGGGCCACAGGCAGAAACATGTCAGTCTCATGATGAGGTTGGTCTCCGCTAAGATTACAACTAAGTCTTGCTGGAATTTTGATCTTCTGCGTCTGCTTGCAGCCTCCGTGCACCTTGCAAGTCGAAGCTGCGCCTGAACCCTTTTTTTTTTTTTTCATTCTGTGGTTATATCAAGGCCATACTGTCTTTTCATGATGTCCGCGAGGAGGCTAACAGGATAAAACTCAACTCCTGCTTCTGGTTATTCCAGTGTATGTTAAAGGGGAGTATTTGGGTTTTGGGGTGCAGCCTTCTTAAAGATCAATATCTGCCTGGTAGCATGGTTAGTCACAGCGTACTGGATGAGAAGATAGTCGGCCACTGACTTTGTGTACATAGGATATGCAAATATCTGCCATTATGTCTGTCCGAGGAAATGAAGTTAAGCCTCCGCAGCCCAAGGCGTCTGTAGATGGGCCTCTCTCTCTCTCTCTCTCTCTCTCTCTCTCTCTCTCTCTCTCTCTGTCTGTTCCTCTCACTCCCTCTTTATTTTCTTTCTTTCTTTCTTTCTTTCTTTCTTTCTTTCTTTCTTTCTTTCTTTCTTTCTTTCTTTCTTTCTTTTTTTATATCTAACAACACACACACACACACACACACACACACACACACACACACACACACACACACACACACACACACACAGACACTGGCACAAACACATCGCTTTACCATTCAGCAATATTTCCTGCCCCCTCCGGTTTCTCTGAATGCACTTTAACAGATATAAAAACTCTCTCACACACACACAAAAAAATGGCTCTTTTCAGATCTTTTCAGCGTACACAAAGACATATTGTCCCAGAAAATGTTTTTCGTTCGGACTCTTGGATCACACAGATCATATCCAGCCCAAACGGCGAAATGAGGATCGTGTGTTTATTTTCCAGTCTCGCGGTCCGGTTTGTGTGTTTTCTGGCATGTTGTCCGTGTCCTCTGTGTACACATTGTGAATCACCTCGAGTGCGAAACCGACAGTTACAACAGTGTTGAGGTGTTGAGTGTCAGTGACTCACTCACTTGCCATCGTATGAATCACATGACAGCCTATCTGAATCGCTCAAGGCCACTCATTCCTAAGAAGTGATTTGGCCATTCAGATCCCAACACAATGCCGTAATTCATTCTGGAGCGATCCGGAGAGGGCTTGCCAAAGCCAAACTGGCATTATTCAGAGGGCACCAGTACAAAAGATTATGTTATTCAGGCAGAATGTAAAGATATGAAACGCCCTGCTTGACTTGTACCACAGCTAGAGCTAACTTGTTTCTGAATGGGCCCAGGAAGTGTGTGTGTTTGCGTGTGTGTGACCTTTATTTATTTTAACTGGAAAACAGTCACACAAAGAATAGAAGAACACTCCAGCTGCCTGTTTATTAGGTACACCTCGCTAAACACAACATAACTTCTATAAATCGTACATTTTTAAAATATTAATACGTTTGGTTTTTGGTGTAAAAGGTGTTGATTCAATTGGAGGGTGTAGTTCGAGTGTTTCCGAGGTCTTTATGATTTTGTGTGGTCCCTGTTTTAATCAGAGGACAGACTCCAGCTCCAGAGAGTCTGCAGAAGAGTCCACTGTCCCCTCTGAACAAAGACTACAGACGTATCACAGCTGTGCTTTGGCAACAACAACATGGCAACATAACGTAAAAAAGAACATTAAATCATAAACTCTTTATTCAAGTGGAAAACATAATTGTGCTAACACACATAACTTAGAGTCCTCCTTCCTTTGTTCTTTGCTCCAAGTTAGTATCCTCTCCTCCATTTGTTTGTTCCAGCACTAACTCACTTTGTTGTTCAGTGAAAACAAAATTAAATCTGATGTGATCTTTGGAATGTGACAGAGCCTATTTATTAAAAGGAAAAACGTTCCTTTTATATGTTCTCTTATTGTTGTATCTCATACTTATCATAAATAACTAAAGTAAAAGTTGCAGTACTACAGTGTAGAAACACTCTATGGCAAGAAAAAGTCATGTAAATGTGTTATAGTCTTATACTCAAAGTAGACATAGTAAAAACACTCTGTGTGGAATAGCATATTTCAGAAATGATAATGTTATATCTTCGTTATGGATGCATTCATTTGTTCGTCACTTTAATGTTGAAGTTAATTTAAAATACAAAAATACTCACGTACAAGGCTACTTCAGAAAAGAATATGATGCAAAGTTTTATTGCATAGTCATGTACTTAGGCTTGAATTTGAGGTGCCTTACTTGAGTATTTCCATTTTTTTTTTGTTTATTGTATACTTTAACTCCACTACATTTTGGAGATAAATATTTTACCTTTACTCCACTACTTTTGTTTTTATAACTTCAGTTACTAATTACTTTACAAATCACATGCTACATCAGAGCCATTTTCAATTTCATTTAGTTGATCAGCAATCAGATAAAAAAACAAAACAAAATGCTGATTTTGAAAAACAGAAATATGCTGAATATCAGCTTAAATAATCAGCCACATCAATAATGAGTTGACCACTAGTGTACGTTACATACTCTATATACAGGTAAATAAATCTTTAATTTACTTTCACTTGTATGTTTGATAAGAATGTACAGTTAATATCAGAGACTGTACAGTTAATATCAGAGACTTTAAGACTATTAATCAAGTATTTGTATGAGTGACTTTCACTTTTACCAAAGTAAAATTTTGATTTTAATAAAATATCTATTTTTCAGACTAGAAATCTATTTTGTAGTGAAAAGGCATTGCTATAGCCTTAACCCAACTTTTACTCATAAAAACATTATAAAGTGTCTCTGAAACTTTTTTTAAAAATGCTTTCAAAATATAACTGAGGAAACCTTGATTTTAATTTCCATATAACTTCTAAGCATTGAGAACTAAAAAACGAATATATTAGATGTCAGTCTGGTCTCCTGAACGCAGCTCAATTAATCACCTGTCGCTCGAGGTGTGTGAGTGTCAGAGGTCAGAGCTCACAGGTGAAAGGTCAGGGAGCATCCGTGTCAACCGATGAGATCTGCAGGATAATGGACATGCCAGCAGTGACGGCGCTGCTCTGCCCATCAGATTACAGAACGGGGCTGTCGAGTGTTACGCCTGGAAAAAGAGACAGAGAGCGGAGGGGTGGATACAGACAGGATGAATGAAGGGTATTTAAAGGAAAGATTAGAGATGTGTTTGCTCTCTTAAATGGTGTGGAAAAAAAAGAGCAGGGAGGAATTTTTACTGAGGTGAAGACAGCAGCGTTTTATCCGACGTGAGCTAGCTGTGAAAAGAAAAGAAGGAGGGGGGAAAAAAGCAGAGCAAAGTAGAAAGTGAGGGACAGAGAAAGTAAAGAAAGGAGGAGAGCTAGAGGGGAGAGAGTCATGTGGAAAGGAGAAAGGAGAGAGGTATGTCAGTACTTACTGTAGATGGCAGGTAGCCTGAAGCCTGGAGCCAGCATGTCTGTCAGAAAGAAGTGCCCAGGTGTGTGTGTGTGTGTGTGTGTGTGTGTGTGTGTGTGTGTGTGTGTGTGTGTGTGTGTGTGTGTGCGCGCGTACCGTAACCTGAGTGTGGATTATTGGAAGGGGGGGTTACATACCTACCCAACGCCAGGAAGAGCTTACCTGGAAGCAGGTAGTTACGATAGAGGAGTGTGTGTGAATCTGTGTGTGTGCGTGTGAGGTCTTCTGCATCATCAAAGCGTTTCCTCGCCTTGCTTGTGTGTGATTAAGGGTCACCGTGTGCGGTAATGCCCCCCAACAAAGCAGCTCAATCATCCTCTCCGCTCCCCTCGCGTCTTTTTAAGTCCGCTTCCTCTCCCCCTCTCGTTCGCTTTAACCCCCAGTGATTAACTTAATAATATGACGTGAGCGGCGGCGTTTTTCGCGCCTGAGAACCAGCAGGATGTAGGTTTCTTCCCTCTTTTTTTTTCCGTTTCACTCTTTGTTGCCCTCCTTCTTCTATCTGCAGAGGTTTGTCTCTCCAGGGTATCTGCAGGTATGGATCCATGCCCTGTATTGATGGATGAGTCGGCCTGGTCGGTGAATTATGGGAGGGATTATGGAGTAATCAGGACGATTCATCATGCAAGGCTCCTCTACTCACCCCAATCACAGCTACTCAGCAATATTGACCCTTACTTGCTGTGTGCATTCGTGTAAATGGGTGTTGGTGTGTGCATGTG
This sequence comes from Acanthopagrus latus, assembly GCF_904848185.1. Classification (NCBI taxonomy): domain Eukaryota; kingdom Metazoa; phylum Chordata; class Actinopteri; order Spariformes; family Sparidae; genus Acanthopagrus; species Acanthopagrus latus. Next base: position 14,891,885 of record NC_051039.1, read on the forward strand.
TGTGTGTGTGTGTGCATGCTTTCCGTAGAGTGATGAGGAAGCAAGTTATGAGAAATTCACCCCTTAACAAGCGGAGGTTGTTTATGCCATTAATTTGACAAATTAAAGGTTTTGGCACTTGGGCCTTCGCCATCTTCTTGTTTTTTTTTCATATGCGGATGACAGTGTGGAGCTGGGGAGGAGCCTAGAATGTATGAAAGAAACCTTACATTAAAATTACATTAAGTCATGTGTGAGCGCCCACACGGGATGTTCATTTTGGGAATGAAAAAACAGGTTTAAACCAAACTGACCAAATGCTGAACAAGAAATATGAAAAATAAGTCTCATGCACTGAAAACAAGTCAAAGAGAGGTCAAAGTTCTGAGACGAAAACACAGAAAACACCCCGAAAAACAAGTTTGCAGCTGTTTAAATGCTCACAGTGCCATGGATACGCATTGCTGCGCTTCTGTCCTGACTGAAAGGTCGCCATGGTAGCGAGGCCACATCCAAAAGCAGACCCTGCTGTATCACGTATGTTAACTTAAACAGGACTATAATTTATAATAACAGTTGACATCAAGCTGTATTGAAGAGCAATTGGGACCATAAACTTATTAGGGAAATTTGAATAAGAATAAGTGAAAAGTAGGGTCATTTTTTCATAAGCTTACATACAATCGAAGATGGTATTGGAACCAGTGGAGTCTTCACACACTGGCAATTAGATAGAATGCACGTTTCATTTTGGCCTCCTGACAGCAGGGCTACATCCACTTCTATGGTTATAAGAGCTCAGAACCAACTTTGGCACAAAAACCTTTCCAAAGTTTCCAACAATACCAGATACGTTCCAGATCGAGTTTTGGTGAAGATCCACAGAACATCTAGAACAGGTCTACTTCTGACTTGGGAGTGGAAATGTAGCTCACTGTAAACATCAAGTTGCTTCAACAAAGATGGCACAATGAAACTGAACATATGATACTGTCACCTCTTGGAATGAGGAGTATTTAAGGAGGAAACTGGACTTAATAATGTAAATCCACAGAGACACTGCTCTCTGGCTACCGAGTGTCAAAAACTAGGACAAAAACTAGAAACTTTGCGCAGTCACAGAGTCTCACCAGTCAAATGGAAAACAGAGAGGTTTCAGTTTATGTCAATCAGTCAGCAGACCTAACATGGCTGTCTTTCTCTGCCCTGGGTGTCTCCCTCCCTCCCCTCTAATCCTCCATCTTGGCTCCGTGTCAAGCCGCCTTGTCCAGTTGCACAATATCCCTCCTCCGGGGCAGGCAACTGCATCCCCTCTCTGGCTCCATTAGTGCCACTCCACTGGCATAGCCGGCATTCTCCAGTGGGACCGTCATCGCTGGCCACTCTATTGGCACCCCTGTCACTCTCCAACCACCACAAAAGAAAACCTCCCAGCCCTCCCTCCCTGCCTCTCCTGCTCGCTTGGTCTTTTTTTCGCGGCCCCATTTTCTTCCCCTCCTTGTCTCTCTCTCTCCCCGCTCCTCTATTATCTTCCTTTTCTCTCTCCAGCACCTTTCTCTTCAGTCTTTTCCCTCTCATACTCTTTCTTGCCCACACACACCCCCCTCCCAATTCACTCCCCTGCCCATCTCTCCCCTAACACATTGGTTTGGAGAGGCTTATGCAAGACCCTCATCCAGGGTAATGATGCAGTAGAACCCAAGAGAGGAAACTGGGAGCTGACCACTGATTCCTCCCAGAGATGTTCCTCGCAAGTTTAGAGCCTCTCACATTATTTCACCAAAAGCTGAGTGTGTTTGAACTGACCACGGCGACCCAGGCTCATTAAAACGCACTATGTTTACATAATGCGAGGACTCCAAGCCAGAAACAGGCCGACAACACAACAGCCGCTGTTGGTTTGAGTAAATCCACTGTTTTAAAGGTGCAATTAGCATGAATTTTAGTTCGAAACATTCACAGATCGACTAAAATGAGCAACAGAATGTGAGAAAATAGCAATTTTGACATCATTTCAAAGAGTTTTATGTGTCTTGTTGCAGTGATTTTTACAGAAAATAGCATGCTAACAAGCTAGGCTCACCTCATCCTGAGATGAGTTCAGAAAGAGGAATTTTCACAATTTGTTTTCCTCAATATTGCAGCAGATCATTTGTTTCATCATTCAAGCTGTTTGATGACTGATATGAGGTTTAACTGGACTATAAATGACGTTTGTCCTACATCCGTCTCATGTCCTATCACACATCTAAGCTACAGACAACGAGGCGATACAAACAAAACAGCTGCTAGTGATGTAAACAGCAACACTCTCCTGGTAGCCCATGTTGCTCCACGGCTAACTGAGCTAACTGGCTAACTGCAGCTCCAATTACGAATGTATTTTCAGACTCCAGTTAGCAGCATTCAGCAGCCACTGACACTACACAATGCCCTATTTTTGTTGTGGTGGTGGCCAATTCTCACACGTTGCACCTACAAAAATAATTCCATCATAATAAATATACATTTAAAATAAAAACACAACCGAATGATGTTCCTGTGAGAGTCAGAGGAGATGACACATGACTGATTTGTGAAAAGACCGAGCGATAAAAAGAGGGAAAGTGTGACATCGTAGATCTGTAGCTGCAGGCTGGTGATAGATCAGCAGGTTTTTAATCACAGGTTGGTACCCGGCCTGCATGTGTGTGTGTGTGTGTGTGTGTGTGGTGTGTGTGTGTGTGTGTGTGTCTGCATGTGCACATACTCCAGTGTGTATGTGTGTGCGTGCCCTCGCGAGTGTCTAATGACAGGTTCCAACCCCGATGTGTCATTATCCAATTACAGTTTTCTCTCATCTCTACGGTAACACCATGCCTCCCCGTAATTGGACGGCTGCTTTTAAGAACCCTGACCTCTCAGCAAGTGTCAGGCAGGAGAGCGCACACCCTCGTGCACACACTCACACACACAGGGAGGATGCCAGGAAGATTGGGTAATGCGGGATAAAACAGATGCTATCTGAAAGAGTGATCAGTGCAACTATGCGAAGACAAGTTGGGACTCTGATCGTATCGCATCGCTCCTTCCTCCTCGCACTTCGTCCGTCCGTCTGTGCGATGATAACAATAACTGGGACTCATGTGCTTCCTCTCCTCACCCTGCACTCTTTTTTTTTTTCTTTTCTGTCCTTCAGTCTCGCGCTCTTCAAAGTGCGTTGCCTTTAAATGGGCCGAAATGGGCCGAGTCGGAGGAGAGCTTTTGTGGTTTGTGGTTCTCCTGAAGCTCTCTCTCGCTCTCTCTCTTCACTTTTTTAACAAAAAACAAAACGCAGCCCCCCACCCCATCGCCACCACCACCCCTCACCACCACCACCACCACCACCACCACTGGCCCTCTTAAATATTTCACACGCTTAGAAGGCTTCATGCCCTCTCTTCTTCCTTGTTTGTGTGTGCGTGCGTGTGTGTGCACATTCTGCCTCGTTGCAAATCTTTACGAGCTCCAATGCGACGGTAATACAAAGACAGATCCTCATCGTTCGGAGAAATTCAATTAAGGGCCGTTTGGCAGGCTTGCAGGGACACAGACGAGGGAGACACGGAGCGAAGGATTAAAAAATGTGTTTGTGTTTGTGCATGCAGGTTTCTTCCTGCTCCTGGGTCAGAGGTCAGATATTAGGCGAGCCTGCATCCTGACAGCTCATTGGCGGATGAATTTATGAGTTGAGAAGGAGGAATTTTAACAGTTTGTTTTCCTCAACATTAGCAGTCGATCACTGCTTTCATTATTCGAGCTGTTTTGTTGGCTTAACGGGAGTTTTCTGCTCCTCGTCTTCCAGTAAAGATCCGTCTTTCTGTTCTTGCAAATTGTCATTAAATTTTTATGCGTCTCCTTTAATGATTCTGTCAGTCTTTCACATCTCAGCCCAAAAGCAGCAGTAGCTAAAGTGATAATGACTCCGTCTTCATGTTTACTGATGTGGCTCTCCTTGAATTTACCCCTTATTTAATTTTTACCTCTTCTCCTCCTCTACTTTTGTCAGGAGTTATTTTCTGTGTGTGTGTTTTTGTGTGTGGAGCAGCTGATAAGTGATGTTTCTGTAGCAGGATCTAGAGTTTAGCTTATAGTTTTGGGAGGAGCCGGGCTGTTACAGGTTGTTACAAACAGAAGGCAGCAGTGAAAGTAAGACAACAGCCTAAACACCTGGATAGTTTACTTCTGCACACACACACACACACACACACACACACACACACACACACACACACACACACACGTGTGCACGCAGGCACGTAACTATAATATAGTTTGAAAGACAGGGAGCAAGAGAATGAGCAACCCAAGGCTATGATGTCAGCCTGTTTTACAGCTCTCATAATTACAAGCGGCGCTCCGGGTGGGTGGGTTTCTGTCAGTGTGTGTGTGTTCAACAGTGCACATAAGATTCCTGTCAGAGTTGCCGTAGTGACCCGCTAGGTAACAGTTGGTGTTCCCCAGACATCTGAGCGGCTGAGGATATCGTCTGTTCTTATTGAATCTCTGTTATACAGTACCAGACAGTGCAAGATATCAAGTTCCCCTTTTTATAGAAAAACTTGTATTTTCCTTGGTTCCCATGTGTGTTCCCATTGTTTTGCTGGAAGTCAGAGAGAAATGGGAGACAAGGTGGTTGTTATACCTGCTCATAACTCCTGTTGTTGAACAGAATACTCTTCCAGTTGCAGTTGCAAATGGTGGTTAGTTTCATTTTGACATTTTTTGGGCTGATGTCGATACCAGTATTAGGGAGTAAAAAACGCTGATATTGATATATCAGCTGATATATACATATTTCTGTTATCCTTCAATGTGCTTAACAAACACTTGTGACAAAGGTATGTGATAGAAACAGGACATATACTCCTCTACCAAAATATCTGCTAGTATGGGAAGATAACATTGGATAATATTGGTCAACCGATGTCTTGGAATTTTCCATTTAAATGTCTTTTTTTCTATTCAACAAAAACATTTGTCTAAAGTCTATAATGGAGACGTGAAAGTCGAAATGGTACCAGGCTTTAGACCGGACTGGATCAACAGTCAGCCTTCATTTTCCCAGGAGACACTATGCCTAATGACAGACAAAATTGCAAAATGAAAGCAAAGTTTGAATCCAATTTTGCAAATGGTCACATCTTTCTGTATCCATTACACTGTGCAATTTACTTCATAACAATGCGTTGAAACACAAACTTATCTGTTGTCTACAAGACTGGTCTGACCAATCAGTTGGTGATCATACTTAATAACACTTGTCCCCTTTACATGACTTTTTGGGGAAGAATTCAAAGTGTCAGTGTCATAAAGACATCCGATTTCACTTATTAAACTGGACTAGTCCACCACCGGCTTCAAACTGCTTTTAAATGAGATGGATAGGATCCACAGCAGCCCCGAGTGAACCAGCCGCAGCACAGACGAGTTTTTGCTTTGGGCAAGCCGGAGGCTCAGTTCAGGTGATTTGGGGGCAGTTAGATGTGCGCGCGTGTGTGTGTGAGTGTGTGTGTCATGACCCCTCAGCACCTGGAATACGGAAAGTGGGAGGACAAGAGAGGAGGGAGGGAGTGATGGCATGAAGGGGGAGGAAAGGAAAGGGTTATTAACCACAACACATTACCGCCTGACAACCTGCATGTTCAGACCAAACCCACAGGTAATAAGACCAATGTGTGTGTGTGTGTGTGTGTGTGTGTGTGTGTGCGTGCGTGTGTGTGTGTGTGTGTGTGTGTGTGTGTGTGTGTGTGCAGCATGCTGGTCCAGTGTAGGTTTTTTAGGGGGTTCGTAAGTTCAGTGTTGCAGTTTGAACGAAGTGTATATGCATGTGTCTGCAGCTGCTGTTCGGCAGACGGAGGAAAATACTTTGGATCTGCATTTTTAAAAATCACGGCGGTGGCTCCATCTCCTGCCTCATTTCCCTCAATCAGTGCTCTCAGGGGATCACAGCCATCGGGTTGGCTTGGCTGATTTTTACTGCATTTTGACTGAGATGCTTTTCTGCCTCTGTCTTCACTTCTGTGACTTGTCTTACTGTCGGTGGCTCCCGTTTAGGTTTGTCTTGCCGCAAACAAGTATTTTCAGTGTTGCCAAGAACTGTCAGCATAACGCACAGATCTGCAGTGGTGGAAAGTAATTAAGTAGATGTACTCACGTAAAATTTTGAGATACAGCCCATGCTTAATTTGAGTGTTTTCACCCCCAATCATATTTGTTTGAACGCTAGTTACTAGCTTTACCATCCAAACAATGGTTTTACCCTCCTAACTTTTCAAATGGACACATTTCAGAAAATTAAAGCATTAAAACATTTAATTAAGTATACGGTCTGCCGGCTTTTTCCACCACTGCAGTTCCTCACCCGTTTCTGTTCCTCACATTAAAGCCTCTTTGTGGGTCCCTCCTCCTCTCCGCCTGCAGCTCCTCTTCATCTCTGCGAGTCGATGGTGCAGAAACAGACAGAGACAGGTGATATCTGATGGGCTGATGGTGATGACTGTTGCTACTCAAGCAGAATGGATGGGTATAATTGAACAGAGCGTGTGGTGTGTGCGGGGAAGCGGGGGGGGGGCAGTTTCTGCAAATGGCAGCCGTTTCCATGGCAGCAATTAAACGCTGGGAGGTTTCAGGTCAAGGTTAATTAGCATGCAAAGATGAAAGAGAGTCAGACGAGAGGGGCCGAGCGTTTGATCGCTGTTTGTCCTCCGTGACCACTGTGTGTGTGTGTGTGTCTGTATCGGAGTACATGTGTTACATGTTCTGCTCGAGGAATGATCATGTTGGAACCTAAATTACAAACATTTTTCTTCTATCCAAAGCAGAATTTGACCACAAGTGAAAGAAGTGAACAGTCAATCAGGTGCATCAAAAAGCTGCAGAATCAGACAGCTTCGGTCTTCCTGAAGAGAAAAAAGGCTTGTTTGTTTTGTGATATCAGTGTCACTGATGACGAAGACCAGTTCATGTTTTATTTCTCATTATATGATGGTTTAATCTTATCAGTTACACTTGTTAGTAAAATGTTCTTCATGTCCTTTGAGTTTTCTGTCATCGAACTCTTGTGGCTGATCGTATTTGCAGAGCTTCGGACAGAAGCAGTGTCTTTGTTTTATATGTAATAAATGGCTGAAATGACAACTACATCAATCAATCAAACTGTGGTTGATCCAGAGAAAATTAGTCTGCAGCTAAAGCACAATCAGTCATTCATTGTAACACAAGAACTGAGGCAATCCAGGCAGTCCACACATGTATCGACATTAGGAAGGAGCATTAAAAAAAAGCCTTCCATTTTTTAAACGGTCATTAAAAAAGACAACATGTTTTGAGCGTAATGTATTCATCTGGGCTCCAAACCAAGTTGATAACTGGTTGATACCCATCAAGTTAATCTTCCAAACAAAAGTGCTAAACATTTGCTGATTTTATTTATCTTACCTGATAGAAAAACAGAATATTTTTATGTCATACAGCTGAGAATACAAAAAGCTTGGAGTGGACCTCAGGAAATTGTGGAAAAAATGCACCTTAAAAGTGGCCTGTGGAGCGTTTGACAACTAGCAGCGCTGTGGAGCAATTATTTAAATGAGTGGTTTGCCGTTGTGTTTGTTTTGTTTATCGACACATTGCTGTCACTCGCTTCATGCTATACTGACGTCTCGCAGTTGAAAGCGTAGTAATGTGCCATTAAAGGACGTGAAGGAGAAAACTGCAAGCCGGCAAATATGGACGTAAACAGTGCAGGATTAAAAACAATACATAGCTTTGTAAATGTTGTATGAGGAAGGAAAAGATACAACATGATTGTTGGACCTTAAAGATGCACATTAATGAGTTTTGGTGAAGAAAACTCCACATAGCACCTTTAAAGACCAAGTGATTAATTGTGAGATTAATGGGCGGATTAATCAATAATGAAAATAAATGTCATAGTTTTAGCCCTAAAAATGTCTATTAATTTTGTGTTGCCTTTTCACATCAAGAAAATAAATATAACTAGCCCCAAGCTGTGAATCTGAAGTCTTCACTACCCAACTAAAGTTGTGCAAATTAGCAGATGCACCATCTTCTGTGGTAACCCAACACTAAATAAGAAAACAGGCCTGCATGAGATGATTGTGTATTTACTGGACAACACGATAAACAGCAGCTATAAAAAGACCATTCTGTTCAGTCAGCACCTCAACAAAAATCAAAGATTATGAGCTTCGGTAAATTTGTATTTACTTCACAGGTGAAGGGTGTTTCTGTTATTGTGTCCGGCTCTGTAATCACATCAGTGTTGCTGAATCACTTTTTCTTTCTTCTGCCTTCATCGCTCCGCTCTCTCCCTCTGAACTTTAACAGCTCAATACTCACTGCCGAGGCTTTCAGCTCCGTTATTCACAGCTCAGTGATACAAATCCTGCTGTGTGTGCACTCTGCGCACGTGCGTGTGTGTGTGTGTGTGTGTGTGTGTGTTTATGGTGATTGATATGCATTAATGATGTAAGGCGAACAGCCATTAAAAGCTGGGAAACTGTACGCCCTGCCTTGAGCTGTGACTATTAGTCGGAAAGTTTCCGGTGTTGGCAAAACACAAGGGACTGCAGAGGCAGATGTTAGGGAGCAGTGTGTGTGTGCGCGCACGTGTGTGTGTGCTTGTGTTTGTGTGTGTGTGGACTACCAGTAGCAGGTGGTAAGTTTATTTCACCCCGCTGGCCCAAACTCACGGTCACAGAGGATTTCGGAGCAATCTAAAGCTCAGCTGTTCTCGCGCTATAACTACACTTGTGTGTGTGTTTTTGAGAGTGCTTCTAAGCTCTGGGACGGATTGTCTTTTTACATGAGCGAGAGGATTTCAAAGAAAGAGTTCCCCTCTCTGTAATGAAATGGGCTGAAACATCGACATGCTGTAAATCTCTCCTCATGGAAGTCTGTGTCATCTTCCCCCAGTATAAACAGACCGAACCGCAGCGATCTTCTCTCAGCAAGTACTTCACCACTTTTCCAGGTCTTTGCTTTAGCTAAGCTCAAGTGTTTCTTAACCTTTTTCCAATTCAAAAACCCGAATGAGATCGTTCTGCACCCTCACCTTTTGACCGAGGCTCATTAAAGCTAATTGCTAATCTGGTCATGTGGAAACCCAGCAGCAACCAGCAAACAGTCTGCGGTCTTGACACACAGTTTAAGTAGCCGGGGCCTCAGGTTTCTAACTCCAGATGGGCAGGTTTGCTCAGCTCAGCGTAAATAAGGGTCCGGCAGCTCGGGGAGGACAAAAGACGGCCATTACTGAAGTGGCTGTCGGCAGAAGAAAAGGATGAGGGGGGAAGAAAGAGAAAGGAGAGACTGTTTGTTATTAAATTCTCCCTTCCTGAGGTCAGTGACACAGAGGCTTTTAGTGGCTGCTGGAACCACTCTCCTGCAACACCCCGTCTAATTGGTTAACGACATCTGATGTCATAACATGCCCCCCGCTCGCCGTGCCAACCCCATCCTTCATCCCTCTCTCTGTGTCTCAAACAGCTCGATCCCTTTGTTCTTTTAACCCACCCGTCCCCCCCCCCCACCTTCATCTCGCCCTCACTTAAAGTGGGTATTGATTGAAGGAAAGAAAATGATAGTGAGCAAATCTTTGCCTTCTTTCTCCCTGATTTGCTGTTGAACAGGCCAAAAGTGTTTGTGTGTGTGTTTGTATGTGTCACCTCTAATACTCCGCTATTCATATTAGTGTTTATTTTTGCTATAACAAAAGACATAAGTTGACAGAGCAGAAGGTGTAGAAATTTAGACAAGAACCTGAAACGGAAGCAGCTAAATGGAATCCAGCCAGCCTATAAAACGGTGACAGCGGTCTTGATATAAGAAAAACGCTAAATCCACATGTTCACATTTGGGTTTGTAAACAACAGAGCAAATATTTTGATTTATATTTATATTGTATAATATTTTTGATATTTTTGATTGACTTACAAAAACAAAACAACCGATCAAATAATTGTTTATAATATGCTACAAAAATGAATGTAAATGTCTGGAACAGAAATGTGTGGTGTAGTCTGTGTTAAAAAAAAAAAAAAGTATATTTGATAAGTTTAAACTTTCTAAAATTAGTGCTCTGGTCCTTTAACTTTCCTCCTGTCTGTCGGCCCCCTGCATGGCCTTCTGTCCGTCGGTCTGTCTGTCTGGCCTTTAGTTACCAAAGAACCCCCGGACCAAAAATAACAACACACTGTCCGACCTCTCGCTGCTACCTTCTCACATAGCCCATAAACTTAACGGCTCCACGCCGCCTGCGCTGTCACTGTACACACACACACACACACAGCGCGAGCCAAGTCGGGAGCTCTGCGGCAGCGGTGGTGGTCTGTGTGCCGCTCTGCTCGTAACCGCCTTCCATTTGCTCATCATCGCTGCGATTCACTCACGAGCGACTGAACCGGGCTCATCCCCCGCGAGTGAGCATGTCGTCACTGAAAAGCTCAGTGAACCCTGTTCGACATATTGATTCAAGACTTCCGATGGTGCTTGTCTGGCCCCCATCCCCGAACCCCGGTTTTCTGACCCCTCCTACACCCCAGGGGGCCCGCAGCACTGACCCATATGTGGTATGAAGCATCAGAAATACATCTGAACCCCACAGATCCCGTCTCACACACACACACACACACACACACACACACACACACATATTTCCCTGCATAAATAGTCCGTTCTCTCCCTGAGGAACACGCCTAACAGCAGGCTCTACACGTTTTTATCCTGTAGAATGTATTGAGGCAGACATGCATTCATTCACTCAATTGCACACACACTGACACACACACGCACACACAGACAAAAGACAGAAAAAAGGGGGTAATGGGCTTAGTGTAGCAGAGCTCTATGTGTGTCATAATCTTGTCATGATACTGTCCTAATCTTCCTCTAATCCACTACCCTTCTGGAAAAATGAAATTGGGATTACCCCTCTATCTGTCTCCATTACACAAGCTTCTTCTCTTTCAGTGTGTGTGTGTGTGTGTGTGTGTGTGTGTGTGTGTGTGTGTGTGTGTGTGTGTGTGTGTGTGTGTTATGAGGTATTGCAGCATTCCCTGGAATGTCAGCTATCGTCATGCTCTGAGTTTTTTTTCCGCTGATCCCAGGGCTCTGGTTTTCCTACTGCCAGTGTGTGTGTGTGTGTGTGTGTGTGTGTGTGTGTGTGTGTGTGTGTGTGTGTGTGTGTGTGTGTGTGCTCATATACTGATTCGAGGAGAATATCTCTCTCACAATGAAGCAAATGTTTCCTCTCCCGAGACAAAGGTGACATTTAAAGGAGAGAAATAATGCGGACACACACAGAGACATTAACACACACACACACACACACACACACCCGGTGGAGCAGATGGCCACTGTGTGTGTTTGTTTGCGCTCAGATGATCATTCATATGCACCGTGGAAATTAACATACTAACAAGTCGCCCGTGCATATGGGTGTGAGTGTGTCAGGCCTTGATTACCACTGTGGTCGTGGGACAGGAGCTGAATCTGTGCCCGTGTGTGTGTGTGTGTGTGTTTTAGCGTGTGTGTGTTAATAACACAGGCTCCACTGACCATGACTGGGGCATGAAGAGGCAACCAGCTTTCACTCATCTTTAACGTCTCCCCTGGGTCTGAACGGGAGAAAATCAAGGACGAACCGAAGAGGAAGAGGCGTTGAGTTAGATAGATGGAGAGAAGAAGTTCAAGAAAAAGTCCCAAACTGGAGGAAAGATGAAGGGAAAGTGAAGAGAGAGGAGAAAGAGACAGAGGAGTGGTTTCAAGAGAGAGGCTGTAAGTGATGGTGAAAGAGGGCGAGAGGCAGTTTAGGTATAAAAAGGGAAAGGGGGTTAAGGAGCCGCAGACTGATGGAGACAGAAAGAGGACGACAAGTACATGACCATGGCGGCATAAAAAGGCTGCTGTGACTCTTTTCACGCTCGGAGGCAGAGATGGTCTTAAAAGACATCCAAATGGACAAAGATCAGCCTGTGTGTGTGTGTGTGTGTGTGTGTGTGTGTGTGTGTGTGTGTGTGTGTGTGTGTGTGTGTGTACTTGCCCTCAAGCTTTCGGCCACTAATGGGCAGCAAAGTCTTTGTTCCTGAGCAACATGGATTTTGAGCTCTCACAAACACACACACTCATGCACCGACACACACACACACACACGCGTATGATTATTCACCTTTTGTAAATAACAGTCTTGACTCTGTTACTTCTGGTTTGTGTGTGTGTGTGTGTGTGTGTGTGCACGTATGTGCGTGTGTGTGTGTGTGTGTGTGTGCGCGCGCGTGCGGGTGTGTGTGTGCGTGCGTGCGTGTGTTTTGATTTTTCATATCAGCTTCTGGTGGTTGATTGCGACCGCTCCGAGTCAGATTCTTGCAGGTCATTGGCTAACAGTTGCCCAGGGAGACAACTCAGCGGGCCGCTATTGGCGGATGATCCTAACACGGTCTGACAGCCTTGTTAGTGCAACCTGATTGGTCAATTAGTAACATCACTTACTCAGAAATCCCCTGAGAGAGACAGAGAACAGAGGAAGAGAAAACTGAAGCGATATCAGCTTATTTTAGTTTTTGTCTGTGTTGATTGAATTCAATCAAATGTGTTAGAGCAACTTTTGGAAAAAAAAACACTTTGCTGCTTTGTGTTTGTTTCTCAGTGAGTGAAGAAGGCGGGGGGGTTGTCAGAGGTGGGGGCGGGGTGATGGGGGGAAGATGGGAGGCAGGGGCGGGCCGGGGGTGGGTGTGTTTGTGGAGACAGATCCAATCTCTCCATAAATTATGAATGTGTTCCGGAGGAAAGCGTTCAATAAGCAAATGCCACATGGTACTGAGTCAAGGAATCCAACTGTGTGTGTGTGTGTGTGTGTGCGCACGCATGTGTGTGCGCGTGTGTCTGTCTCTTGTTTTTTTTGGATGCACCTGTGGCTTAAAGGTAAAGAGGGGATCCTTATTTTTTAGGTTTTAAAGAATAAAAAGGAATTCAAGAATTGTTGGATGTTTGAATATAATAAATCATTTACAGCACAAACACTCTGTAATCCAGCCATTTTTAGCCATCGCTTTCTTTTTTATATGTTCAGGTCCTTAATTTGAAGGACCTGATATATATGTCAGTTGCCTGATATGCTGAGATTATAATACAGAAAAAGACGTTTAGGATTATTTAAGATTATTTAATTCCCAGTATGTTTTCTCTTTTAATTCACTGGTGTCACTTTAGACGATAATCACAAGTGTTTGATTTTAGGGCTGATTACATAAATGCGTGAATATCGAATGATATATCTGTATTTTAACTCCATGATATCTGTGTGTATATCAGTCTGAAATTATATACTGGTCGGGCTATAATATGTAACTAGTGCTTCCAAGATGTTTATTGCCATTATTACGACTGTATAAGTCTTATATAACTTTGATAAGCTTCTTTTATTGTTTTATTAACATTAATATTTACTTTTACTTTTTACGTCAGAATAGCTGATTTTCTGAGCTGTACTTGTTGACTTGTTTAGGTTCTTCTTGCAACAAGAAATACAATCAAATCATCTTCTTTTGAAATAAAAAAAAAGGTTTTTTTTTGTGGAAAACAACACTGAGTTTGCTTACTTCAAGCTCTGTTTTTCTGTGTTAGATGTTATCAGCTTTCGTTTGCACAGTTTTCTGTTCGCAGAGAGCTCTAACAACAAGGGTCCCAGGCCGTCATGTACCTATGTTGGACCGAACATGCGTTGAAAGCGCTTTTCCCCTCCGCCTCTCTGTTTCTACTCTTCTTTTCCCTCCATATTGTAACCCAAACCCTCTTCTTTGGCAGCTGACGCGACTGCTGTGTTCATGCCTGGCAACGCTGCTACTAATAAAGTTGTGTTGTTTTGAAGGGCAGCCACAACCGGCTTAATGAACTCGTTGGGCATGCGAGTCGGCTGTCTGCGACTGTGTCAATAGATTGGCTAATAAAGTTATGTTATCGGGATGGCAGGCAGCCTGCGCGGCCTGCTGTTTTTCGAGATGTGTCATGCTGCGTGCGAGTTAATAAAGTTATGGGTCCTTTGAATGGCTGTAATACAGTTGCCGGGGGGGCTGCTGTGTGATCGTAGCATTTCAGAAGGCATTTTGATTGTCAGTGCAATAGGCCTGAGCCGAATGTCTCCCTGTGTGATAAGAAGGCCAGAACGAGCTGAGAGCGTTTCCCATCCAGCTCTGGGTGTGTCTCTTAAAGCATGCGTGTCCCGTGATTGCCGGTCTGTACCATCGGGCTTTAACACGGTGGACAAACAGAGAAACCACACATAGGGAGGTGAGAACACCCGCAGATACACACCAGCAGGAAAGAGGATGTTTGGTATGTGGCTTCTGTGTCAGGTGGAGCTGAGAAGGGTTTGACACCTCGTCAGAGAGTCTGGGAGAGGAGACAGGAGATCTCACTATGTGACACCGGGCTTTTTATAGACACAGGGGGGAAGTAGAGATGGATCCGAACAGATCACCTCGGCCTCACAGGGCCCCTCCACCAGTCTGTGAGTGTCATGTAAGTTATAGATCACCAATTTCAACCAGCTTGCCTTGTTGAGATCAAATCATCCTTTTTGTTAAAATGGGGGCTTAAAACATATAAAATACAACCAGACAGGTGCAGTGCAGGTTTTCTGGTGATGGCTTTAATTAATATACCTTTCTGGTACTTTTTAAGTGACTCTGACAGTTTTATGCCTTTAACAGTCAACAGTGCAGCCAGGGAATGAGGGGAAAGAAAAGAGGAGTGACATAACACCAAAGCCAGCAAGCGGTTCATGGTCGGCACCTTAACCCACAACCACCATGACATCCCACTCCATAACAGCTTTTTTTTTACTTTGCCTCAATCTCTTTTAGTCTCTTGAAATCTATTTTTTGAACACATAAATACTTTTTTCTTGTTCTTCTGTTTTTATCCGCGGAGTTCACCCTCATCTTGGTTATCAAAGGACAGAGGGTCATATATTGCTCTGAGACAAAAGTTATTATTTGGGGCTATGTAAAACGGGCTCAGTTTTAATTCACTTAAAACAATAAGTTTATAAAATTATACAAATGGAATGACAGAACCTGTTTTGTTGTTTATGCTTCAGAAAAAGCTGTGCAGTCCCTGTAGTGTCACCAAGATGAATGAGGACCACCCAGGGTCAAGTAATCATTCAATATTTTTGAACACTTTTTTTAAACCACATATGAGGAAAATACCTTTAATCTCTGTGGAGACTGGAGATCTGCACTTTTCCATGACAAAGAAACACATTTATTACTATTAAACAAAACAAAAAAAACACACCTTGATCTCAAACCCATTCATCTCTCAAGGAAGGTCCAGTATTTTACAGCTATAATGTTTTAATTCACAACAATTCCATAACATGTGACTAACGTTACCTGTCTCTGCTCAGCATCGAGAGCACAGATCTTAAATCGATGAATTTATCTTATTGAGTCTGGTCTGAAAACGTTTCTGTGCACGGTGTTCTATGAGAATTGTGAGTCCTCACGACGTGCTTTCCATTTTTTGTATTTAAAAGTACAATCCAGGTCTCACTCCCATTTATCGCTAGTGTTTAAGGCTTTTAGACTTTTTTAGAGTCGCTCTATGCATCTGTTTGGAGGGCATATAAGTATGTTATTCTTTTATAGTTCCCCAAATGAGTGATAATACAAGGTTTGTCTCAGGGGAAATATTATTTTTAGACTACAATTTAATAAACTAATACCATCTTCTCAATGAGGAAGGTCATTCGACTTGAAGTAAAAATCAAATTTGCCCTTAGTGATGAAGCATGGTGCACTGCGATGTACTGTGTTTAACAGCTTGAGTGTGTGTGTGCATGCAGAGCTGCCGCTTTGTTGCGTGTTCTCATATTCTTTTTGTGTCCGCATGATAAATGGATTCCACAAAACAAGGAACGTCACACAAGCCGCCGCACAATAGGTTGTCGAAGTTTATATGTGTGCGCTTGTGCACATGCATGCATATGTAGATGTGTGTGTGTGTGTCTGTGTGTGTGTGTGTGTGTGTGTGTGTGTGTGTGTGTGTGTGTGTGTGTGTGTGTGTGTGTGTGAATGCACTCCGCGCCCAGCGTGAGAGAGTGAATGAGGGTGAATGGTGCACTGCGGGGACGCTGGCCCTCTATAGGAGATGAATGTGCTGATATGACAGTGATACATGGTGATGTTTACAGTAAACTGAGAGGGGGAGAGAGACTCAACCTCGGGGGGATTAAGAGAAAGAAAGGAGGGAAGAAAGGAAGAGGAGAAGTGAGAGAAGGATGTTTTTACTGAACTCTGCTAAGCACGAGAAAACTGGCAAAAGTTAACGTGAATGGACGAGGACGGCTCATCCATCTTTACGGTGACGCTGATCCCTGTCAGCTCTGTATGATATCACCGGAGGAATGTCGTTATTATGTGAGCTGACAATGCTCACTGACATGGTTGGCTCACGTTCAGCGCTTGTTCAAACAGCCAACATACACAGCCCCCTCCCCACCACCCCCCCAACAAGCACACACAAAGGTACATGTGCACATTGAGCCTGCTCATCCCACCCCATTACTGCACACAATCCCTACAGTGTTTGTGAACGAGTCCACGCTTACGTTGCTCAATGCGAACAAATCTCAGCCCAGTCACACAGAACACACACACACACACACACACACACACACACACACACACACGCTTGTATGCAAGGCAGGAAACTCAGCAGTAAACACGAGACTACTGAGAAATTAAAGTGTTTCCCTTCAGTAGCATTATGGACTCTGTAAGATTTCCTTCGTTTACAATTGAGCCCCTTGTGGACTGTCTGAACTGGAGCAGCAGCAGAAACTCTATCCTTTTAGGTGAATTGGTTTTTACAGCAGCAGCACAGCACTCTGTGCAGCTCTGTATACCCAAGCACAACTAGCGTATAATGTGATATTGGCTGGCTTTAGGAGACTTAGCGCTGCTGCTCTTGATTTGTTGCAACTTTGTGGGAAAGTTGACTGTGAGTGGGATAAGCCCTTATTGCCTGCCCCTGTGTGTATCTGTGTGTGTGTGTACATGCATGTATATGTGGGTGTATGTGTGTGTGTGTGTGTGTATGTGAGCTGATGGATGAACTTGCAGTCTGGTAAGCAGGGACATTCCCCTCTCTGTTCTCTCTCTGTGCCATGGAGACCAGACGGGAGGGCTATGGTGGCCCACAGGAGCCAAATGAGGCGGCAATAATGCAGCGCTTAACCCCACATTGAAAAATGACTTCATTCTCTCATCAATAGAGCAGTTCCGAACGCCCCGCCACGCTTATGCATGCACGTACACACACGAATGTGCACGCGCGTAAACACACACACACATACACACACACACACACACAAGTGCACATAATTGAAACGTGCAGTGGGTATTTCCCATGGTTAAGGTATGATACAGTTAACTATTATGCGGTTCAGACACACACAATGCACAACCTCTCGTGCATACACAGTAAGCGGTATGCTGCAGTGCGGAGAAACCGGCGTGTTATTTTGGGTTGATTGAGGCTGGTTTTAAATATAAATGTGTGCATTTGTCTGTTTCTGTCTGTCTGATGTGTTAATATTCAGTCAGTGTGACACTTTCCGCTTTGTTAGGACGCCTATTTTGCTAGTCTAGCAGATACTTATCTCCCCGGGATCCATTAATATTAAACGGAAAACACAAAACAAACAAAGTGTGACGGATCCAACGCCGCATTCCAGCCTGTTGTAAAACGCAAATCATCTTCCTAATTACCCCCCAAACCGCTCATTAATTCAAGGTCATTTGAACACATCACCATGTGCACACATGCATCGTGGAGCTTATTGATCCGACCAGAGGTCCAAGACGCTAATCCGACCGCAGCTGCTATTTATGTGTGTGACAGACAGATGGAGAGAGACCCGAAGGGCTCTTTAAGATGCTCCTTCTTTCTGTGTCCAGTGGCTCTTTGCTCACTTAGTGCTGCTATTGTGCAGTTTTCTTCCATTAGTGTATTATGTGTTTGTGTATTTGTGTGTGTGTGCATGTGCGTGTGTGTGTGTGAGGGAATTGAGGTGTACTGTAATATTATAACTTGAGCCCTGAGGGCAGTTAAGAGCTTTTAGAGAAAGAGCAACAGGGACTGATGACAGAACGGCAGCCAGGCGTGACTGACAGACAGAGTCAGACAGATGAGAAAACGAAGAACGAAGAGAGAGAGAGAGAGAGAGAGAGAGAGAGAGAGAGAGAGAGAGACGAAGAAGTGAGACTGTAGACAGAAAGAAGAAGACAGAGGACAACAGAGGTTACAAAGAGGGAAAAAGTCTCAATTCTATGGAGTCAAGACAGAATAACAAACTCAACAAACAGGGATTTCCCTCCCATGTTCCATGTGTGTGTGCGTGTGTGTGTGTGTGTGTGTGTAATTACTGCTGTCTCTTAGCTGCCACTTAGCATCTGTATATTTACCTGAGAAGAACAGGGTGTGTGTTTTTATCAAAAATGTTTGCTGGATAATGTGTGTGTGTGTGCGCGCGTGTGTGTGTGTTCTGTCGAGTTTGTTTACATGTGCGGTTATTCCTTCTGTATGTTTGTTTGCATATCTGTGTGTGTGTGTGTGTGTGTGTGTGTGTGTGTCCCTGCATGCTTGCCCTGGAGCAGCCTCTTTATGCCGTCTCCTCTGTAAGGGCCTGGGATTGAAAGCCTTTTGAAATGATAACCTACGAGTTATGAATGGTTGTATACACCAGAGAGTGAGAGTGAACGAGCGAGAGACATGCAAAAACAGAAAGGAGGAGGAAGAGGAGGGAGAGAGAGAGAGAAAGACGAGAGAGGGATGACGAGCAGAGTAAAAAAGAGCCCAATTCAATAAGAAAAGGAACACGTAGGGGGAATAAAGTCATTATTGTGGGTGAGAAATGGCTTTTATTTTTTCTGACCAGTCAATTGTTTTCCTTTTCACCGCTCCGTCTTCTCTCCTTTATCTGCAAAAAGGGAAATTGCAGGGAGGGACGACACGGAAAGAAAAATTAAAATAGATAAAAGGTGATGGGGGAGCATGTATGCGGGCGTGCGTGCGAGACACAAGAGGACAAAGTGCGCGAGACGTGAAAGACAGAGGTTAGAGGCTGCTGCAGTGTCTTGTTAACCTGTGTGGTGGGTGACAATAGCTCAGTAGGACCCCTGCACTCCCAGGCCTGTCTCAAGTGCTGCCTGTCAGTAGTTAGAGTGCTCTCTTTCTAGTCAGGCAGCCCGCTCCAGCGCCTCACTATGGCCTCAGCCGGGGCCTCCCAAGACCCCCGCAGCAAAGAGAAACAATGTCACAACGCCAACCTCTCCAGTCGGCCACCACCAGCCCCACCGCGACTGGCTCGGTGGATATAACCAATGCGGTTAAAGTTGCGCCATTTTTCCTCCGAAGTGGTCTGTGCTGCGTTCAAGTGAAGTGAAGTAGCCCTTTCTGTGTTGCACTTCCTGCAGATCACCTGTCAATCATGCGGTAAATTAGCCAGTATGGGGGCAGCGCATATGGTTTCTCGGACTGTGTGTTCTCTTTTTCAGCGCAGACCCAACACTTTCAAAATCGTTCCGTTAAAAAAAAAGTATTCCACGAAATTTAGCCAGCGCGTGATGCCCAGTTTCACCCTGCAGGTCACACACTTTATGTCCGTCAGTGGTTCCTCTGTTTGTTCCAACCAAACCACTCTTGCTGCTGGAAACATTAAACGCATCACTGACTGACTGAGCTACAGGACTTTTTTCCCTGGGAAAAAGTTATGTTACTTTGAAAAAAAAAAAAAAAAAGGACTGAGGTTGTTGTGTCGACATGGGAAGTCGCAATATGATTGATGTTCAAGTGGTTCAATGGCCACTAAGTAACGGACAGCATAGAATGACATCACCTTGTTCTTTTTAAGTCATTTTGTGGTTTTCCCCTCTTTCTATGTCATGAAAAGAAAAAAAAATAATTGATTAAAAAGTGAGACGCATGAATTATCACACGAATCTAAAGAACTTGTAATTTTCAGTCTTATTAATCATTTCATTTTGGAGGGACAAAATCTGTTGACCCTGATATGTCTTAAAAACTCTCACAATTTAAAAAAATGCAGTCGATGGTCTTATCCAAGAATTACACATAAAGTGTAAAAGGGAATCCTTTCCTTCGGTGAAACCCAAGACAGCAAACAACCTCTGCTTCAAAAACCTGGACCAGACACAGGCAATCACAACAATTTTTGTGTGTGTGTGTGAGAGAGAGGGAAAGAGTGTATCTGTGTCCGGCCCTGGCTACCACTGAACAATAAATTGTGTGTCTGGAGCGTGAAATAGACTATTGAGAAGAAACCACAGTAGCTTCAACTACATCATTGGTGTGTGTGTGTGTGTGTGTGTGTGTGTGTGTGTGTGTGTGTGTGTGTGTGTGTGTGTGTGTGTGTGTGTGTGTGTGTGTGTGTGGTATTTTATAGCCCAGCTTAATGTGGAGGACTTAAAGGAAGCATGCGCGTCCTCTTTGGTATTCAGAGAGAGAGAGAGAGAGAGAGAGAGAGAGAGAGGAAGGAAAGGAGGGACCAGGAAGTACAGATTGGGAAAGGGAAGTGGAAGAAGTGATGAGTTTAAGGAAGGGAAGAGGAAGAAGGAAATGGAGAGGAGGTATGGAGGAGGATGAGTGAGACGGAAGGAAAGGGGGTTTAGATGAAAACGAAAGAGAAGCAGGTTAAAGGCCAGTGGGATGGAGGCAGGGGAAAGATGGAGGAAGGAATGTGAGGTGAGGAAGGAAGGAAGGAAGAGGAGCAGTGGAACAGAGGAAAAGCAGGAATTTCCGAGGGAGGATGAAGAAAGAGGATGGGTGGGGAAAATCTAATTAAAAAGGAATAAAAAAGAGAGGATGAAATGAACAGGAGTGGAAAAGAAGACCAGAAAGTAAAGAAGGGAGAAGGAAGGAGAAGGAGTGAAAAGAAAGAAGAGGAAGGAAAGAACAATGGGTAAAGGAGAGAGAAGGAAAAAGAGTGGAAAGCAAGTAAGAAGGGAGACCAAAAAAAGGGTAAAATGTGTGTGTGTGTGTGTGTGTGTGTGTGTGTGTGTGTGTGTGTGTGTGTGTGTGTGTGTGTGTGTGTGTGTGTATGTGTGTAGGCAAGGGTGAGAGGTCCATGTCTGTCTTCACCAGGATTAAGCTTCAGCCTTATTACAGCCTCATTACATCAGTCTACTTCTTCCATTACACGCACACACACACACACACACACACACACACACACACACACACACACACACACACACACACACACACACACACACACATCCTATGCTGTGAATGTTGCTGGTTGCACAGACACACATGCACAGACACATATGCATTTAAAAACAGTCGCTGTTGCAATCAATCTCTTAGAGGTCAGGACTGGAGTTTGGTATTTTGGTAATGTTAATCAGTTTATGTGTATGCAAGTGTGTTGGTCTCTGTGTGTGTGTGTGTGTGTGTGTGTGTGTCACAGCTGTTCAATGCATTACCAACTAATATGACACTCCCGGTGCACCCACACACACACACACACACACACACACACACACACACACACACACCCTGCTAATCTAATTTAGCTAACAGCGGCAGCCTTCAAACAGCAGTCTGAGGTGTTGTTGCTCACACAGCGCCCCCTACGTCCCATCCGCTGGAATGGAGCCAGTCTGAAGTCACTCATCAAGCGCTGACCTGTACACATCTCTCTATATTTGGGGCACAAACCTCATGGTGGACATTGTAGCACGTCGGGTCGTATTTCGGTCGGACAGGCTCGTGTTGTGCTGTGGTTAGTATATGGAACAGTGGCATCGCTCAGGTCTGAACTCAGCTCTCAGTCTGTGAGAACTGAAATGTCTGAACTTGTCCAGTGGAAACGCAATGAGGCGCACTAAATACAGCCCCGGCTGGTCGGGATGTGTGGGATCAAACACCATGAAGGCAGCATGGTGTGGGTTTACAGGAGAGCTGCCTTTTAAGGATGTGATAAAAGAAAGACCACAAAATAATAAGATGACGCCAAAAAAAACATGCATATTGTACAAAATGAATTGGACAATCTGCCTGATATTCCATGTTGATTCACAAGTTTTCTTAAAGTCGAGCAGGGGGTCTGGATGACTATATGAACAATGGTGGCAGCTTTTTTGGCAGTCACAGAAACAGTTGCTTGTACTGGCAGTTCGACAAGAGTTTGGTTTGAAAGTGAGACATCAACAGTAGTGGAAGAAGAAGAAGAATCCAGATCATTTACTCATGTGAAGGTACTATTACAAAAAGTCTTGCATTTAAAACTGAAAAACTGAAAATGTATCAAAAGTAAAAAGTACTCATTCAGCAGGAGAATGGATTCTCTCATCTTATTTAGATGATATTAGTAGATGTATTAGATTATTATTAAACGTGAAAAGACAACAATGTCACATGTGAAGTTTACACAAATGTATTGGCTTCTTTGATACATGAATGAAAATTTCCACATGAAATACATTAATTGATATGCAACTGGCTTTTTTTCCCCCATATGTCAAAACAAAACGTGGCACACGAAATCACATGAATTGTGCTTTTTCACATCTCACATTTTCATGTGCAATTGGCTGTTTTCATATGAGAACAAACAATTTAAAATATGAAAATAATGTTGCATATTATGTATTTGTATTCGGATTCGGACCACGTAATTTATTTAGCTCGTACTTGAGTGCAGATGTCCAGTTCTCCACTGGTACAGAGTGAACAAAAACTGAGGGATGACGTGATATTTTAATGTCAAATAGAAGTTATAGTTTGTCTTAATGAACAAATGTATAATCACTGGGAATCGATCTCTTTAAACCCAATCACCAATACAACATTCCTTTTCATTGATGACACTCGTGTGTGCTTATATGTATGTGTGAGCGTGCACATATATATTTGCGTGTGTGTTGTCTGGCTGGAGTCCAGGAGACTTAATGGCCAACACTGTTTGCCTTCATGGCCCGTCTTTCCAACCCGCCGCTCATAGGAATGCAGAACACACACACACACAAACACACACACACAGACACACACATACACACAATTCACTTAAACACATATGGTGTTTCGGTCAGAACACAAAACAGCCCGAACAACCGACGAAGAAAGCGTACAAGCAGTCCAGACTATGCATGACTTCTCATATATTCTCTGCTGGCTGTGTGGAAATGGATCTCGGCTTTTGTTAGGACGTGTTTGCTCTCTTCTTCGCTCCTCGCCTCTCTTTCGCCTCTCACTCTTTGTCGTCTCCCATCATTGTCGGATATTGTATTTATTTTGACACAGCCCAATAAACATAAATTGTTCTCAGGCATGGCGTCTTTGCCAGTAACTGCCGCATTTTAGCGCCAGCGTGTGTGTGTGTGTGTGTGTGTGTGTGTGTGTGTGTGTGTGTGTGTGTGCAGAGCGGACAGTGGACAGATGGTGCAGGACAGCTGGTCCAGAGTGACAAGTGTGTGTGACCCGAGCCTCTACGGTGGTGAAAGAAAGAAAGACAACATTGACGGAGAGAAACTATTTGAAGAGGAATATTTCAGCTAGCCTGCGATTGCCAGGAGCTGGCAAACAGAGGGGTGGGGGAGGGAGGAGGTGAGGAGGGGGGGGCTTTGGAGACATCTTGAATAGATTTGGAGCAGGAGAGAGAGGAGGAGGAGTAGTGATAAAAGAAAAGCTGAAACTATGCCTTTCTGCCAATTTGTTCTTTTTTTAAAATCTGAATAGTGCTTGGATTTCTTTCTGATGGCAACAAATGTTGTTCTTCCATCTTTTTGTCCTCCCCTCTGGCCGCCTCCCCTCCGTCTTCCTGCTCGCTCTCCCCCTCTCTCCCCCCCCCTCCTCTCTCTGGTCTAAAAGCATTGTGCAGGTGTTGGGTCAGATACTGTAAACCGTCGCCCTCACAGAGCCCAGCGGCTGACTGATGAATCCCTCATTTCCCTAAACAGCCCTGAGTAGACGATTGACAAGAGGTTCATTCTCACACGGAGTTCAAGTGAGAGGCCTCAGGGGAGGAAACACTTTCTCTAACACACACACACACACACACACACACACACACACAAATACACACACGTCCTAATAGAGCCTGGCGGGAGAAATGTGATCTGTCTCTGGGCTTATTGAACTGATGATGAGGAGCTCACTCTTCCTCATCCTGTCTGTAAAGGCAGCTCCATCCACTGGTATTCATGTGCATTTTGAATCAGCATAAAGAAAGAAGCTGGAGGGAAAATAAACAAGTGTTAAATTTAAGTTTGCACGGTTGACTGAAGTGGAAAAGTTGGCCTTTTAAAAACGAAGCGATGCTGGAGAGGCTGATGAGAACACACTTTTGAAATAAACAAAGGGCACTGCAGAACCGGATTATACTTCTCCTGTAGGCTGATAGTCGACACTGTCCCTCATAAACACCGAAATGTCACAAACTGGTGTGTAGTAAGCCTCTGGTGATGAATGCTCTCTTCACTGGGAGAAGAAATGAATTGCTATGATACATTCACCGGAGCTGAAAATGTGTCGATTTATCAATTAGTCGACAAAGAATTATTCAGCAGATTATTTTTTTTCTTAAGTGACAGATTTTAACTTCTCTGGAGTGTTGTAAAAATGTACTCAAAAGTCATACTTGGATAAAAGTAAAGATATCATGTTAAAATATCGCTTTAGAAGAAGTTAAAGTAACTCATATAAAATGTACGTAAGTTACGTAAGTCTTACAGTATCTGAGGTTGTATATACTTCTGTTAAAAAAGCAGTACAAGCAAATACTCACATTGAAGAAAATAAAGTTATAAAGAAGCAGTGATGGAATGTAACTATTTTACATTTTGTTAAGAACTGTACCTGAGTGCAATGTTGAAAATAATCCATCGCTGATCATTTGCTGTCCTTGTATTCCCCAATGTGTTTTGTTCAGTCGCCTACAAATTACAATCACATTTTGAATTACTAATATTGTCCAAATGTCATCTCCAATTAAATAACAAGGAAATGTTATCAATGTATCTGCCAATCTCACAAATTGTTCATATTTAGAGTGAAATTAAAATTGACAATGTCATTTAAGTTTTTTTTTTTTTTTTACTTCAGCTTAAGCATGATAAAAGTTTTAGTGATGAGAATCTGAAGCACTTGAAGAGTTGATTTGCAAAAACCAGCACTAGTTTGATTGATAGTCCCTGCAGAGGACGGAGGCGTCTGTTTTCATTCAGGTTGGGGACGTAAAGTGTTATTGTGTTGTGTTTTCATGCAGAAAAGATCAAGAGCGAGTTGAAGTGCAAGGCTGACATGTTTATTTTATTCACCTTTAGTTGAACACACCATAAACTTGACCAGAGCACTTTCCTTGCCTAAACCTTTACCACTGACAGGAGTTTGGATGCTAACCCTCCAGTCTTCACCCCCCCGACCACCTCCTCATGATGAGCGTGCTGTACATAAATGTAACACCCCCTGCCAGGAAACATAGCCAGGAACAAAATCCAGACTGCGATTACATGTATGCTTAGTATCTGTCTGTCTGTCTGTCTGTCTGTCTGTCTGTCTGTCTGTCTGTCTGACTGGCTGGCTGGCTGGCTGGCTGGCTGGCTGTCTGCGTGCATGCATGAAGAGGCCCTCGCCAGCTTGTCACTCCGAGCTGCTGGGTAAACACAGGGAAGGAAAGACAAAACCGCACACTGTGCTGAATTAGGACGAGATGTATGTCAGTGTGTGTGTGTGTGTGTGTGTGTGTGTGTGTGTGTGTGTGTGTGTGTGTGTGAAAGAGAAAGTGAGTGTGTGACTGTGTGTGTGTCTGTGTATGTGATTATCCTGGCCTGTCTTGTCATGGTTTGTAAACTGTGAATAATGACACCAGGGTGAGTAAGTCATCGCCACTGCAGTCCTTTGCTGCTACACGCACACACACACACACACACACACACCCAGGCACACACACACACACACATCTTATGCCTCTTTCCACTGCTTCACTACGTAACTCCTCAGTCCTGATGTACAAACACTCCCCGACCACAAAACGTCTCATCTGAGGCTCGTCTGTCAATCACACTAAAAAATGCTGTTAGGAGGGAGAGAAGAAAAAAACTGACCTCTTTATTTCATAGCTGCTAAATTGTTTATGAGCTGTTTATCTGTTTATTTCCATGTCATCCGCAGTTGTTTGTTTTCCGCACCGAGCCGCACGGAGTGGCAGATTGGGCTTTTAGCTTTTAATGAATTCGATTTAACGGCAGGAATCAGACTAATATAATGCACATACAGGATGAGGCCCGCCACGCTCGCTCTCACCGCCTCGCTACTCTCTCCCCAAAGTTAAATGTTTTACTTCTAATCCGCCGCTTCTGGTCGACTGACGGGGCCGGATGACAGATGAATAGGAGGAATGAATGATTGATGGATGAAAAGAGTGATGCAATGATTGAGCGATCAGGAGAACGCTGCAGCGACTGATGGATGAAGCGAGTTGTGGGGGAGAAAAATAGATGGAAGAACGAAGTCTGAAAATGACAAAGGATCGTTGGGCGCCAGATTGATACATTATCCCGCAGTGGGAGCTTCTTTTCTCTTTTTTTTTATTTGTAAGGCGTCGGGGGTTTTGTAAGTGGAATGGAGGCAGACAAGAAGGGAGGAGGCAGCTCTAGCTTACTGGGTCATAGAGTTTGTGGCAGATCAGGTCAAAGACGTGGGTGAAAAAACTTTCTGACCTGGCAACGCAGGCTGAGGCACTCACACACAAATAGAGCCAGACACGCGTCCATGTGCTGTCACTCTCTATTTATCTATTCTATTTATTATTGTAAGGCACTGTAAGAGGCAAACAGGAAAAGGATATGATGTCACTGACCGAGAGTTTGTGGCAACCGAGTGGTCTGGCAACGCGTCCAGCGGTGGTCATTTTAGCTGCGGTGTGTGTGTCTGTGTCTACATCTCTTGTGTGCTTTGGACGCTCTTCCAGGCAAAAGACTGCAATAAATTTGGTCATAGTGCTGAGCTGGTTTTAAAATTCACACACACAGAGAAACACACACACATACACACACACACACACACACACACACACACATACACACAACTGTCATAGGCAGTGTGTAGGTGTTAGAGCTGGGGGTTATTGACTCGTAGAGACGGAGACAGCAGCGAGCAGCGAGTGAACACACTGCTATCGGAATACGATTAATACTGTCTGGCTGATGGATTAGACTCATTACACAGGGAGCAGGGCAAAGGAGGGCGGTGGAGGGTGGAGAGGATGTGGGAGAGAGAGGGAGAGAGAAGAGAGGAGAGGAGAGGAGAGGAGAGGGAAGGGAAAGAAAGGGAGGAGAAGGAGGGGACGAGAGGGGTGAGAGAGAAGAGAGCTGGTAAGGAAGTGAAATGCAAGGACTGGAAGGAATCGATGGAGGGGAGGGAGAGAGCTGAGATGTGACGTTTGAAATCTTTGGTTGCATGAAGATCCTCTGTGATTAAAATATTAAGTGTGGATAAGGGAAAAACTAATCTTTAGAGAGAGCTTTCCTTCGCGTCAGACTGCACTCTACCAAGATTTTCATATTTCAAACTGGCAAGCAGAGGGTGCTCAAAGAATCAATCGTAGATGGAGATAACTGTTATGACAAGCTATTGTGTCAAATTTTCTTTATTCCTGTGAAAATTGTGTAACAACTGGATTTCTATGTGTGCATTATCTTCAGTCATCACTCTGCTGTCGTGCCAGCCAGTGATTGTGTCTGCTGTATCTGTTGCTCCGGGACCATCAGTGCAGCTGATCAATCACGCAGCAACTCAGAAAAAAAACGCACATGGAAGTAGTTATCCTTCCCAACACGTGGTTAACATTGTGAAAGGGTTTATTTTAACTCAAATAGTCTTTTCCCCAAAACCCAGCCAAGCATTTTGTGTCACCCAAACCTAACCAAACTGATAGAAAACTGAAAAATAGATCAATAACAAGAAAACCTAATGAAAAAACAATAAGTCAGTAATATAACAATACATTCCAAATGGGAAGTTCACCCCAGACATGTTGAACCCATTCAGCTACAACAGTGATAACAGGCGATATTGAAATTCGATTTTTGTTCAGTTGCTGTTGTGGTCCTGGATCTACATGAACTATGATGTCGGAGCTGCACAAACATGGTGATGATCAGAAAGAACATTATGTCCTCTGAGCTGAAAAATACAATTATTAGCCATGCTTGCTAGCTTGGCCTCCCGGGCCAATCATCGCATGCCCAGTACGTTCTACTTTGTTGCTGTGTGAGCAGCAGATTTACTTGAGAATGACAAAGACAGCTCATTCAAGCAGCACTATTTTATACGTATACTGCTTTATATTGATATTTCCAAAAGCTTAAAGGATCCCGTAAAGACTTCTGAATTGTAAGCTAAGGTACGTAACTCCACTCAGAGTCACTTTCCAGTAGTTTAGAAACATGACTTCTAGAGGGCGCTGGGCAACCAAATCCAGGTTTTCTGCTAGCTTTTAGCCACACAAAATGTGTGTTTGATTCTTAAGCTCATTTACTGTCATTACATCCAGTGTTTTGTATTTTTTTCATCATCAAATCCGGCTGAAACCGTCTATTTCAGTGTGATACCTGGCAACTTACAGTGCACACAGTCAGGAAACTCGCGTGCTTGTCACTCAGATTTTATCACTTTATCTCAGCAGCTCAGTCGGCTTCAGTTACATTTTCCCCCCTTCAACATTTTGTTCCTACCCAGTCTGTTGTAAAAATATTCCGACATCACCCACAGAAGGCCACGGAGACTAACACGTAAGTCTGAGGACCGCAGGTGCACACCAGGACATCCCTTTCTGTCGAGGCAGCTTTATATCTAAATATCATCCTCAGATGTTTAGAGGGAAGCCACGTTCCCGTTACTAAGTGCTTCTCAGCTTCTCCTCACATACAATTACTGTATTACTGCAAGCCGCTGTCCATTCCTCTTCTGTCTGTGTGTGTGTGTGTGTGTGTGCAACAGATGTATTCCTCACTTGTCTATAATTACACGTGTAAACATTTCTGATGATGTCATGGTCTCAGACCGCTGACTAATCTGTTCCTGGGCTGGAAAGCGACGTAATCAGTCTGGTTTAACACACACACACACACACTCACACACACACCATGCATGATCTTTATTTTTTCAGCTTTGTTGTTTTACCAGTTAATCTTCTGATATAGATGTGATAAGAACTGGCTGTTAAGTGTGTCGTTTCCTCAGCAACAAGATGCTTTGGCGAGCAGCTTACAGCTGGCTTTGTTAAGAGCTTACTACAGATAAAAAAAAAAAAACACTGGTTGCTAAATGGAAAGTGCTATTTATGTAGGAAATCAGTAGGCAGAAGTTACAGTAGCATTTCTCCTGAGCAGTCATCTTGGAAGAGACACTGCAAAACAAAACTCCTCAGCAAAGAAGCAGAAATAACACAGCAGCCACCACAAGAGCTTTTGTAAACTGAGCACTCTGTAATGGTACAACTTTTGGAGGCAGCACACGCACACACACACACACACACACACACACACACACACACACACACACCTCTTCTGGCTGATTGCCATCCCAGTTGCCAGACAGGCGCAGTCACGCACACACAGGGGACATCCTCTCCGTCAAGTCAAAATGTCCCCTAGGTGTCCACCCTGGTCCAGTAACCATAGCAACCCTCATACCTGGCATTTAAAGTATGTGTGCGAGGCGTGATGGCGAATGAGCAGAGCAGACAATGAGATGGGAAGACGAGGAAAGGGAGGAAGACTGCAGATCTGTCATTCATGAGCAAAGTCAATATTAGTTTAGACGAGAGGCTGAAAGACGTGTGTGTGTGTGTGTGTGTGTGTGTGTGTGTGTGCGTGTGTGTGAGTGTGTGTGTGTGTGTGTGTGTGTGTGTGTGTGTGTGTGTGTGTGTGTGGTGGAGGGTGTGTGTGATTCTGCATAATGAGAGCAACGTTTTACGATTTCTTCAGTCATGTTGTGCCCGCTTCGTTTTTTTTTAGATTCTACCAGCCGAGATTTCCAGGATAAACTTTAAAATTGGAGATTCGAACACACACACACACACACACACACACACACACACACACACACACACACACACACACACACACACACACATTCCTCCACATTCCCAGGTGCCAGTCCTGCTCCTGTGTGTTCAATAATCCTCTGCATTGTCTCCTCTAGTCCCCCCCCCTCCATCTCCACTCTTTTCTTTGGGGGTCTTTCTCCTCCTAATTGCTCACAGAAGTGTGATCTTTGGGGGTCCACTTCATGGCATTGCTCCCTGAATTAGCTGAAGGATCCACACACACACACACACACACACACACATACACACACAAACACACACACACACAGAATTCCAGATTTAAGTCTCTCTCCATGACCGTCCCATCCTAACACCCCTCTGTCTTCTCTCCATGTTATCTTCTGTATTCACGTTTCTCCCCGTCCAACCATCTCGTCCTCACTTTCTCTTCCTTCTTCCTCTTTGACTCCTTCCAGCTCCGTCTTTGCCCATTCACACATTCTTATACTTAATAGGATTAAGGTCTCCGAAAAGGATTTGAACAAGATGATTAGTTTACTGCTCTGCCAGCTCCGGCCCTTACCCAGTCAGACACACTCTCACACTCACTCACACACACACACACAAACACACACTGGTATATCAGGAACCCCCCAGTTTGCTGGACCCGGGAAGAATCTCGTGGCAGAAGGGCACGTACAAAAGAGTTTCAGAAACTGTATAACAGTAGGTGAGAGCGTGGGTGTGTGTGTGTGTGTGTGTGTGTGTGTGTGTGTGTGTGTGTGTGTGTGTGTGTGTCCAGTGTGTGAGAGAGAGAGAGAGGAGGGAGGAGGGGAAGGATGAGGGGTGCATGTGTGTGAGAATTGAGTGCTGCTCTTTCATGCCCAGGTCTTCTTAGACACGCAGGGCGTCAAAAGCTCCTCTGACTCTGAAAAGACCCTTTAGAAAAGCAGCACTAAGCTCTTAACACTGGAGACCTGACTCTGTGACGCACACACATGCACACACACACACGCGCACACACACACACACACACACACACACACACACACACACATTCTGGGCCACCAGAGGTGAGAAAAAAAAACAGACAAAAACGAAGGTCAGAAGATAGAGGAAAACACTGCTTCCACACGATTTGAACTGTGGAAACTGGTTAAAGGTGAAAACGATGTGTTTATGTGATTTGACAAAAATTCTTCTTCTTTTGCTTTTGGTCGGCAAACAACTGAATTGCGCATCACAGCCAAACATCTGCTAGAGACACCACATCCCTCTGCTGAGACTCAGCTGGTGAAATCTCTGTTCTGCCCACTCCTGTTCTCTCTTACTTTAAATTTGTTTCCATTTACATATTTTTCAGTTTCTGTCATCAAACAGCTGAACAATAATTTTTAAATAAAGTTGTTTGATCATACTAACCACCTGTTCAACAAAGCAAACATAATTTAAAAGCTCTGGAGCTATTGGAAAAAAGAGACGGGTGTGATGATGAAAAGAGCAATATTTCAGTGACCAGCAGAGTTGACAAAAGTACACACAGTCTATACTCAAGTAGAAGTTAGAAAGTAAAGGCTCTGGAATGTACTCAAAGTGTAAAAATTAAAAGAATCCCTCTGAAGGTGATTTCTACCGGCAGTTATTGTGTCACTACACGTCTTTACTGCC
>NC_051039.1:14928646-15001146 GCF_904848185.1 Acanthopagrus latus
TGAGTACTCGTTTATTCAGTCACCCTTCTAACAACGGCAGCAGAGCTTTTGGTGAACGATGAGCGCGAACAGCAGCAAGACGAGGGAACGGCTAATATCCTCGTTGACCTTTAAAAGACTGCATTGCCTGTGCAGCTCCTGAACACAGACCGTTTGATGATAATTCACTATCATCTTGGAATTCATTTAGGCGATCGCCACATCATCAATGCCGCTGTGGAGACCAGTTGTCGGTCCTAAAGTCAACCTGACTGAGAAGCTTGGAGGTGTCCTGAATGACTGACTGATGTTCATTGTCATTAATTGCGTGACTTCAGTGTCAAGACATATCAGATGCACCATCCACTTTTTTGTTCAGTTCTGATC
Organism: Acanthopagrus latus; assembly: GCF_904848185.1. Classification (NCBI taxonomy): domain Eukaryota; kingdom Metazoa; phylum Chordata; class Actinopteri; order Spariformes; family Sparidae; genus Acanthopagrus; species Acanthopagrus latus. The sequence goes on from NC_051039.1 coordinate 14,929,013, forward strand.
TGATTCAGATACTTAAATTTAGACGTCTTATGATGGTGATACCAAAACTAGAATCCCTTCAAAAGACAAAAACAATGTAATGTGTTCTTTAAGCAGTTTGTTTGAAGGGTTGGTCAGGCAGGCTTTCCACATAAGCCAAGTGTAGTGGTGCTGTACTGATATTGGATCAGTTTGGTCCCAACACTAATACATTTTTTAAATCGGACACAGGCATTTAAATCCACTTAAAAAAAAGCAAAGGAATGTTATGAAGATGGATAATTTGCTACATATGATGCACAAGAAGTAGTGTGCAAATCATTTCGAAAATTGATTGTTGTCATTTTATATCAATATCTTGTGAAAGGTCTTATTTTGTTAGTTTAAAGAAAAAACTGTTTTCTGGATGATTCTGTGTTGAGATGTCGAGAATTTCAATGTCGATTCAAGAGAGAATGGTGACAATATGTTTTGAATGGTGAACATGTTTTAATGTTTAAGTTCATCAAGTAGATATTTTAAGGTGGGAGTGACAAATGTGTGTTTTTTCAAGGTGTGACGTCATTAATGTATGGTTTAGTTGTCAGGATGTATCTCTCAACTCAGTAGAGCGCATACCTCTGCCAACAGTCCCCTTTAATTCAGTCAGGCCTAATGCAATATCAAACTCAACATCACTATCACTCTCAATTTGCAATCACCCATAATTGCTTAACCATAAAGTAAGCTCACCAAATCTAATTCTCACGTACCAGCCACCTAAATATGTCTGATCTTTTTTATTTATTTTTTTGCATCAATCCCTTTGATTTAACAAAAATGTTAAACACCCTATCTCTCAGTGTTAACAAAAATTTAGTTCCCGGTTCTGTGCGTTAATCCACATCTGCGCCAAAAGTTATCAGGGTCTCTTCTGGTATGCGAATCATCCTCGACCCACGTTTCATGGAAATCTGTTCGGTAATTTATGTGTAACGCTGCTGACAAACCAACAAACAATCGGTCACGGGTTATAAACATAACGTCCGTGGCAGTGTTGATGACATTGCTTTACAGGACTCGCGGCAGGGAACAGCTTCCTTACCCTACTTTGCTGACTCAGTCACTTCTCTGTGTTCGTGTGACAACCTTGAAGAGTCCAGTGAATCTGTCTGCTGTTGTGTTTCCCGCTCTTCTCTCTCGCCAGCACCCTCAACAACAACAACATCAGCCGACTGTCTGTGGCCAGTTTCAACCACATGCCGAAGCTCAGGACCTTGTAAGTGGCACCGCCGACTCCTTGGTACACATTGCGGTCTCGGCGGGGAAGAATTCCTCTCATCCGTGGCCGTTTGTACAATTGATTGATCGATCTGTACTCGCACCTCTCCCTCCTCCACCCACCCTGCTTCTGTCTCCCCATCCTCAAATCTATTATTTCTCCTCCAACCTGTTCTCCCCACCTGTCTGCCTCCCCCCTTTCCTCCTTTCCCTCCTCCACCTGCTCCTCCTCCTCCTCTCCTCCCCCCACAGTCGCCTGCACTCCAACAACCTGCAGTGTGACTGCCACGTGGCCTGGCTTTCGGAGTGGCTGCGACAGCGCCCCCGCCTGGGTCTCTACACACAGTGCATGGCCCCGCCACACTTGAGGGGACACAACGTGGCGGAGGTGCAGAAGAAAGAGTTTGTCTGCACAGGTAGGCTGAGTTGACGCGTTCGCACTGTCATCTGTTCTGTGACTGGCATCCGCCCTGCGTTCTACAGTGGCAAACCCATCTTTGTCTCCGTTTTGCTTTTTCTCACTGTCTTCTGCTCATGCTTTTCAAGATGAGGACGAAGGCAAGTATTCATCTTCCATCGCATGGCTTGGCTCCAACCCCCACGCTGCGAAATATCCAGGGATCAGATTCTTTATAAATGATACTATAGATAGACAAGGTCACGATCAGGTGTAGGAACAGAAAACTCTCTCCCCCCACCTGCACACTTTGTTGCCTCGCTGCTGTTTCGCACTTTCTGTCGGCTTGGGCGTCCGTCGCTTTTGGGGATTTGCACCAAGCATTACTATCATCCATGGATAATATTGGCCCTCTGTCTCTGTGTAGGTCACCAGTCGTCATCATCTTCCTCCTGCAGTGTGTTACAGTGCCCAGAGTCCTGCACCTGCAGTAACAACATTGTGGACTGCAGAGGGAAGGGACTGACAGAAATACCCACCAACCTGCCCGAAACCATTACTGAGATGTAAGGCACACGTACCGTATATAAGCACACACACACACACACACACACACACACACACCTGCTGTACTCCGCATTCAAATACAAGCACACACAATCGCTCGGTGCAGCGATATTTCTCTTGCTCTTTCACTGTGCTCCTTTCCATTTTCCTCCTTTGTCTCCTTCCTTCCTTTTTGTTTCACTACTTCTCTTTCTCTCTGTGCAGTGGAATAAAACCCACAGATCTGTGAAATGAGAAAGCCTGGTCATGCAGCTCTTCCCTGCTTAAGAAAATAATGAAGGGATGAGGGAGGAAGAATTGAAAGATTAATCTGAAGGACAAGGAAGATCGTATCTCTATCGATAAAAAGGAAAGGATTGAGCCAGCAGATTTTTAGGGACACATATGAGGCTTGACTCAAGGATTGACTTGGGCTGAGACTTGACCTACACAAGACTTGATTGGAGGGCAAAAACATTCAGGTCTTGAGCTCTGGCCTGGACGAAACTGAATAACAGCTCTAATCAGGCCTTGTGTGGCCAACATAATGAACATTTAATTATGGGGTCTAGAGATTAAAAGGAATTTGTGTCAGTTAGTTTAAAAAAAAAGAGATGTTGCCAAAGCTTTTCATGGAAAGTGTTCAATTACTGTGACACTCAGAAACCTTTGCTTCAAATCACCTAAACTGTGACTAGTGGACATCACACTGACCCAATTTGGACGTATCTCATTGGATTTGACACTTGACTGGAGACCTGATTATAGCTGAAGGCTTGACTTAGATTTGTCTGGGTTTATTTGAGACTTGACTTGATTTAATACCTGACATGAACCGTGCTTTAACAAGACTAGAGACTTGACTTTTACTCGTTTCAGCTGACTTGAGATTTGAGTTGGGACCAGATTTGACCAGATTTGACTTTGTGTACATGTGTCAAATGATTTGAGAATTGACCTGAACTTTTCTCAAGTGATTGGAGCCTTGAGACTTACTTCTGCAAGACTTAGGACTTGACTCAAACCTCTCTTGATTGATCTGAGTCTCAAGACTTGAGACAAACTTGGACAATACTTGAAATTTGACTTAGACGTGTTGGTTGATTATAACTTGACTTGGACTTGATGTGGTAGTAGATTGGACTTGCTTTTTTCAAAACTTCAAGATGTATACATACCTGATCTTTAGTGTTTGGTGTTGGTTTAACTGAGACCTGACTGGAGACCTGCTTAGACAATAGCTGTAGGACTTTATTTATTCAACTTGTCTCTTGATTTCATATTTGTCTTGAGACCTGCAAGACTCTGGGCCTGGGACTCGACACTTGGACTTGTCTTTTGAATTTATACTTGAGACTACAGTTGAGGCATTGGTTAAAGAGACTTGACTTGAATTTTTCTCAATTGATTCTCAGTAGACTGAAGATATAGTTTCTCAGGACCTCACACTGCCATTGCATTTTTATCCACTGATTTTAGACACAAGTTGGACTGCTGTTGGTTGACTTGAGTCTTGACATGAGATGTGCCGTGACAGGACTTTTAGACTTCACGTGGACCTGCCCCAAATGACAGCAACAAAAAAAAAACAGAAAGTACAACAGTATGCTCCTGTGTGATCAGTCAAACATGTTCGCACTGAAGCTCCGACTGGACCGGAGCTGAAAGGAAAGAGAACAGCAAAATGGAAAACAACCACATTTTAGAGAAATGTTTCACAATGGGATGGTTGGTTTGCAAATCATGTTCCAGCGCCTTTCTTGCCACGGTGACTAAACATGTGAAATGTTTAGTGAACGGCTGTTTGGGTCTGTTTTGTTTGCCCCCTCCCTCCCTCCCTCTCTCCCTCTCCAACTCTCTTTCTCTCTGCCGGCCTGGCTTGAATTGTTTGACGCAGAGTCAGACTGGCACTTAATGGAACACTGCCCAGACAGTTAAGGGTGTGCTCGCCTCTGTGTTTGTGTGTACGTCTGACTGTACGCATGTTAAAGAGGGCAAAAAGATCAGAGAGATGTGACAGACTTTGGCAATGGTCATCAAAGCGCTTTATCTGGAAACGTTCCCCTAAGGCAGAGCCCCCGGGAACAAGCAGCAGTCAAGGATGCAGCAGAGATAGCTCTGTGATAGGGGAATGTTAATGTCGCTCTTCAATGGCCTGTGTGTATGTTTGGTTCCAGACGACTGGAGCAGAACGCCATCAAGGTGATCCCAGCTGGGGCCTTTTCTCCTTATAAGAAGCTGCGCAGGATGTGAGTAGATGAGGAGATACATGTATTGTGCACCCTGTCAGCCACCTACAAAAACGTGGCGTTTCTGTCCCGTTTGCCGAGTGTTTCACTTTCCATGTCTCAAACTCTGTGCCTCTCTGTCTCTTGTTTTCCTTTTTTCCCTTTGGCCCCGCTCTTCACAGAGATTTGAGTAATAACCAGATTTCGGAGTTAGCGTCGGACGCCTTCCAAGGTCTGCGCTCCCTCAACTCTCTGTGAGTACCGTGTGATTATGTATTTATTTCTGATGCAGTTTACACAAAACACCACAAGTTAGCTCTTTGAACCTCGTGTCGCTCTGATCCAAAATCTGTGCAGTCCACATAAAAAGCCACTGTTCATCACAACTTGATTTTGTTTTTGTGGCTTTAGACATCACCTCTATCTGTTATGTTAACACTGTGCTCACCAAGTTAATTTATGAGACATGGGAACACAATAACAAAGCAAGCGAGAGGGGAAAGAAACACAAAGCAGCCAGACAGGCTTTATATAAGAAATAAGTTAAGCCAAATGATCATAACCACTTGATTTGGATGGGAAAACAAAAGTGAGCATGTCCAAACGATTCCTCAGAAAGGTTTAGCAGTATGCTATAGATGCAAGTTAAACCAGGAAGTCAGTCTGTGTATTTGTGATGTATGTTCACAGTGAAATATCTGGGTCATAACCCATCAACTTAACAACAAACTGTCAAGTTTTGGAATCCTCAACATGCTAACACTGTGTGCAAACTCTGTGCTCTGCGTTTAGAGACTTTTTAGCGTCTTTTCAAACCCAGAAATACAATAGCTGAATTATGCTTGTAAACTATCAATATCAGCATCTCTGTTTGCTATGACTACTAACTTTTAGCTACAGTTGTAAGCTGGCATTACTTCCGAGGGCAAGAGTTAGCATATTATTAGCTAACTACATTGTAATAGGTAAGTAGGTTACAAGAGAGCCAGTACAACTCCAATCCCGCACGTTAGCACTAATATTAATTGAGCTCTGCTGAACTTCTGTGCAACGCTAGCTACCTCTAGCTTGCTAGCTCCAGCAGCATTACATAACATAAACAACTCGTCCACAGGTTTGTATAAAGAAGCTAGAGAGATGGGAAAGGTCTCATTTTCACGCCGCATTGCAATCTGCTCACAAATGGCAGATAAAAAAAGTGATTAATTAAGTTAATTGCTTCAAATTGTTGAGCCGGGCCCCTTTAACAACCTTTTATTTGATCTAAAATTACCCTGTCCACCACAGTGGTTTGACTGAAAAAGAAAGAAAACAGTAACATTTCTGTTGTTGTCGCAAGAAGTTTGAATGATTTTGATAAATACTAAATATTTTATCACATTTGCCACATAATTCAATAAAATGCACTCCCGTGTCAAGCAACCCAAATACAGTGAAAGAATGTGACGCACTTTCGACGAGCACGTTGATGCTGCCGGCCTCCTCTTCGGTCTGAATCACAGGTCAGACCATCTGCTTTGCGTGTGAAGCTTTGTGAGGGAGGACGGCGGAGAGAGGAGCCGGAGAGGGACCGAGGGATGTAGAGTTATTTCATGAAGGAGTTATATTAAGGTCTCGTCTCTTCAAAGTCAATAATTCATAAATGCTGAATTGCTGAATGGAGGCTTCTGCCACCTCATTACACATTCACCACAGAGAGAATGGGACACACACATTCATGCTGACACACCACATACAGTATGGCTTTCACATTAGGCTGCGCTGTGTGTTCATTGTGTGTCAGGGTTCGGTTATGGAGGATGTAAATGAGCCATCAATTCTGTCTGTGCGTCTGTCTGTACATGTGGACGTGTGAAACAGTATGTGCTAATGTGTGTGTGTGAGACATAAATGAAGCATCCACTCCCAGGTTGTGTGTTTCCCAACCTCAGGTCTCACAGGGAGAGCCACTCAGCACAATGAAATAAAAGCCAATCTAAAACACATGTCTTTAGACTGCCTACATACACAGTTCAACTCAGCGTGGAGCGTAAAGATGACTGATAACTCTCCCTGTGTGTGTGTGTGTGTGTGTGTGTGTGTGTGTGTGTATGAGGTATTTGTTGGGCGAGGCAGTGGAAGTCTCAGCCTTGACCTGTTTGTGTACGCAATCTGGTGTATTTATAAAAAGCTTTTCTCTGATAACGGAGAGCATTACTCAGACCGTGAGTCAGATTTATGGAGTTCTCTTTTTTTTATTGTGACATTCAGATGAAAAGTGTTCATAACTAGTTCTACTTTACCTCCTTAGTGTTGAATTACAGCCAGGTGTTGGCACAGAGTCACAGAGCTGATGTTTTTACTGGTGTCAGCCATAAAGGAAGCAAAGAAAATGGGCTGGTATTGTTTTTGGTGAAGGTCTTATCATTTCAGGTCTCAGTGCTTTCCTCTGGATGTTTCAGTGCTATTCTCACCAAAGAGCCAAAGTCCCACCATCTTAGTTTTTATGCTGCCCTCATGTAATGCTGACAGAACTGGAGGAACTGTTAAACCTTGTGTTACTCTAACCTGGGAGGGTTAAATCCTTATTCCGAGACGGTTACACCCATAATTTGGCTTGTAGTCGCTCTGGATAAATCGCCCAAATTTGTTATTTACTTTTCATGAAGGTCATCTGCATTGTTAATACGTTCACAATACATTTATAAGGATATAATCATGCCTGACAACTTGGAAAAGGGTTTATGAAGTATTACAAGTGGTGGACATTCATAACACTATATACCTCCATGCCAAAGTGACAACAGTGTTTGAAAAGAAGAATCTGAGTCCCTGGTTAGGGCCCAGACAAAACGAACCAACATCAAAGAACTGCCATTAGCAAGTTAGCTCAGTTAGCCGCGGTTCAGACTGGGAGCTTGAAGACCGGGCCAGGCGAACAAATGATATTTTCAGTTGAACGTTTTCAACTTAAATTCTCATGTATTGCCCCTTTAAGTAAAGGGACAGCACTTTATAAGGTTATTAGCAGTTGTGTGATACCACATGGGTCCTCTTGACACTGCAATCATGAGGACTCATGAGAAGTATTTCATGGCTGCAAACAAAATGTAAGACAAAAGAAAATCCATGGCCATTATCAAAGTCTTTATTTGACAGACACGATATGACCTTAAAAGGAGTTACCATTATGTTAATTGTGTGATATATCATCTTAGATTATACATATTTGGTGAAACAAAAAGTTAGTGTTAAAATCAGATTTCAGTAAGATATACTCTCTTGACGATGGGGCTTTGCAGCCATTTTGACACAGATTTGAATAATTTGTAGCTGTCAGACACATTTCCAATACCCGTGAGTCAGACTTACAATACGTTTATCCACGGGCTGCTTATAATTAGGGTCTGTTACAGTTTGAGATGAATGCACCTTTCACTGGCACGCCGTCAAAGACTAATAGGAGCCGCGTTTGTTCAACATTAACAAAATATTAAATTTAGGTTTGATTGAGTGTAATTATCCCATCAGAAACAGATGCTAGAGGAGGAGAACGCTGTGAGAATTGGGAGGATTTGGCTCTCTTGACAGTGTTGATATTAATAGTATTAGTGGAGAACATGTGTGGTCCTGTTCATGACTTATTAATGCAATGTTTGTGCTCCACAGGGTACTATACGGGAACAAGATCACGGAGATTTCCAAGGGACTGTTCGAAGGATTGTTTTCTCTGCAGCTATTGTGAGTGCACGCACGCACAAAAACACACACACACACACAGCTGTGGCTGTAGCTGCAGCTAAGATCTTACATCCGCAGCTCATTGATATTCTACTGAAAAGTGCTTACCTCAAATATTGTCATCAGAGTGGAAACATCATGATTGAAAGCCATCATCACTGACCTGTAACATCTGAAACACTCATAGAAGAATGATAACAGAAGCATCCTTCTCTCTCTCCTTCATCCTGTCACTTCTTCATTATTCCAGGTTGCTGAATGCTAATAAGATAGCGTGCCTCCGTGTGGACGCATTTCAGGACCTCCACAACCTCAATCTGCTCTCGCTATACGACAACAAGCTCCAGACCATCGCCAAGGGGACGTTCTCGTCGCTGAGAGCCATACAAACACTGTGCGTACACACACACACACACACACACACACACAATGAATAAGTAATTGTGAGACTGTAGCTGACAGTCATCAAAATAATCACTGATATCTTTTAAGAATAGCACTGAAGAAAAACTCATGAATATTGTAAGAAGAACAGCTTGTGGTTTCCGCGTCTTTCTGGGCCGTTGTTTGTTTTTGTTCCCACTTGTCAGAAGACCTTTTTTTTTATTGTTAATCAGCAGCAGGCCGGAACAGATTTTGTAATATAAAAAACTACCTCTTTTTAAACGCACACATTTTGCACTGGTGTTTCAAATTACACACATAGATCTAGGCGTATCATAGAAGAGGTGAATACTTCTTTACACCACTTTAATCTGCTTTGAAACGATTCGATCGTCTTAGTCTTAGCACCCCTGGTCAGATTCTTACTGCTCTGTCTCTCCTCCTTTTTAGTGGACACAACAGGAGGAGAGATTATAAAACACTGAAACACACAAACTGTCTTATATAATACATAGCACATCATAGGATGATTCATAAGAGTGTGCACAGGTGGACTTTTCCAATCACAGACAAGTGTATCCTGTGGCCATATCCACATTCAGCTCACTTGTGTGTTTTGTTTCTGTGTGATGTTTCTGTGTGTGTGTATGTGTGTGTGTGATATGTGGGTGTTTCAGTCACTTAGCCCAAAACCCATTTATCTGCGACTGCCATCTGAAGTGGCTGGCAGACTACCTTCAGGACAATCCCATCGAGACGAGTGGCGCCCGCTGCACGAGCCCCCGGCGGCTCGCCAACAAACGAATCGGACAAATCAAGAGCAAGAAGTTCCGCTGCTCAGGTATGAACACACACTGCATCGTAAACACACCGGTTTATTTCTTATTATTATTGTTGGCAAGCGTATAGATCCTACACATTAACTTACCAGACTGACAGACTGGCGACGTTTACATGCACGCTGATACTCCACTGTGATTCTGAACATGACAGTATTCATTGACAAAAGGCCTTCCTCCAAATGTAGCTTTTTCCAGTTAAGACGTGTGTGATATGTAATATTTCTAGGCTGATTGCCGCCAGTAAAAGAAAAATGAAAAATAAGCATGATGAAACAAACCTTTATATTGTCAGTAATAATTATCAGATAAAGAAGAAAACATTTGTCTCATTATTTTGACTTTTTATCTCTCTTTATCTCATAAATGTGACCTTGAATCTCTTAATTTTGACTTTTGGATCATAGTTTTGAATTGTTTATCTCATAATTAGGAATTAATCTAATAATTTTATCTGATAGATTCGATTTTTTTCTCTTAAACATGACTTTATTTCTCAAAATGATTACATTTATCTGGTAATTTCAGTTTTTTATCTCATTATTTTGGTTTTACCTCTTAGTTTCCTTTTTTTAAATGTCTTAAACATTGCTTTTTATCTTATTATTATGACATTGTGTCTTATGATTTCAGTTTTTGGTGTGTTGTCATGGATGCGTCCAACACAAACCAACTAGTCAACAGTTTACAGTGTTGCTGTAGAGATGCATGGCCAAACGACAAGCCCACATCTCTCGTCAGAAAGAGAAACACACAACGTTATAAACATTTTGTAAGACTTCAGTATCAACAGATTTCATTTGCACAAATATCGAACTGCTGACCTCTCTAGGAAGATGGTTGGAGGAATGAAAGGAGGGAGGCTGTGTTGGCCGCACCGGTGGAAAACTTTACGGCTGCATGTAAACAGGAATATTGCTGGAATATTCACTGTTGTTAGCCATAGAAATGAAAAAAAAACAATAACAAATGAAGCCAAAAATTTGAATATCTTGTGCATGTAAACTTAGTCATTGTTTTCTGTCCTGTGTTCTCATTCTGTGTCTTCCTGCTGGGATTTTCCCTCAGCCTCTCTTTACTAACCTCAACTCCCTGTTTTCAGCAGTTTCTGGCATCTCTCTCTCTCATTTTGCCACACACACACACACACACACACACACACGCATACACGCACACCAACACAGACAGTGAGTACTTTCTTCCAGTCTAGCCTTTTGTTCTTTTGTTGTTTTTTTTCACTTTCACTCTCTCTGTCTCTGTCTCTCCATTAGCCAGAGAACAGTATTTCATCCCAGGTATTGTACATCGAGCATGTGTGTGTGTGTGTGTGTGTGTGTGCGCGCACGCGCGCGTGTCTGTGTGTGAGACACTGATCACGGGAGATGCTGCACACGTACACGCTCTTGACACTTGAAGTGACTTGCCTTGACTGACACCTTTTGAATGCCACGACATTTGCTCTTAATGACCTAACATACGTCGTTAATGCATCACATCTGTCCGAGCACCAGATAATCACCTTTTTCGCGGCGGTAACCGTAACCTTGGCGATGGAGGGAGAAAAAAAAAAATAAGAAAACAACCAACTGGATTAATAAGCTCAGGCCGCCGTCGCCAGGGCACTGCATGCGAGACTAAATGAAAGTATATTGGTACAGCGATCACAGAGACTATATTTGATACAAGTCCTCCTCGCTTCTTAGCCCCATCTAATGATATCTAATGTATGAGCGTGTGTCCGCGAGCATCTGTGTCTGTTTTGCCCACTGCAGAACATCAAAAGGTCACACAGTTACCATGCTCAGAGGGGCGCTGGGAAATATGTAAATCAGACATGCATATGAGATCAGTAGCAGGGCTAAAGGCGGTCATTACCACCGTGGCACACAGAGGAGGCATGAGAGCGAGCGTGTGTGTGTGTGTGTGTGTGCGTGTGTGTGTGTGTGTGCGTGCGTGAACGTGTGTGTGTGAATGTGTGTGCTCACTGCAGTCATTAACTCACCGGGGGGACAGAGGTTTTTCAAAGCCCAGATACCACATACGGGGCAAAGCTGAATAATTTAAGAGCGTTTGCGGTTGAAAAGTTGAATAAACATGTTTTATTCTGCGGTGCAACCTTGGGTACGGGGCTTTAAATCAATACATCTGAAATCCTCTAATCTGCATCGCATCCCCCCTCTTTCGCGCCGTATTGTTTTGGAACGCCGCTCGAGCAACAACTCTGATGATTTCCAATTCTTTAAGTTCCAGTCGCTCCCCTGCGACCATTTTCTTGTTTTGTTCCTGTGAAGACTGGACCTGATGGAAAATTAAATGAACTTGCGAGTGTTTAGACTTGCACAAAAAAAAATAAATAAAATGTGGCGCCTTTGTCTGGTTATGTGTGCGTTTTGTCATCTCGCACATGTTCTCGAATCGGTCCGGCTCCGAGCGACCGTGTGTTGGATGGAAGCACCCACCGAATGTCATGTTATGCCAGCACGATTCTCACTGTTCACGAGTCATTACCCCTTTAAATGAATCACTGGCCCGCGGGACTGCACACGGAATAAAATTGCTGCACTTTTTCTCAGTTTTTCATCAGCCTCTTTTTTTTTCCCCCCTCCTGTTCGAACAAACAAGTTAAATCCCTTCTTCTTTCTCCTACTGCCTCTCTCACACACTCAGGAGTACACCATGTCGGCTGTAAGTAACTCACACACACACACACACACACGATTACACACGGTTTCTTGCGTCAACTCCGAACCCCTCACCTCTCTCCTCCTCAGCCGGCCCTCTGACCTTTGACCTCTACCAACACAGTGACCTTTGACCCCCCTCCGTGACTCCTCCTTGTCTGTGTACAAACAAAAAACAACAAGATTCATAACATCAACGTGTGTGTGTGTGTGTGCGTGTGTGTGTGTTTGCTGTTACACGTGTGTGTTTGTGTGTCTCCTAGAAGTCCAGGCTTCTCTTGCCTTCAGTGCTGCTGTAACTCTCCTCCCACTCCTCTGTAACTCCTGCTCTCGTCTGTGAATTTAGATGTCTAGATGTTCCAGTCTCTCCTTCTCTTCCCTCCTTCCCCTGCCCTGTCCGATCTCCTCCTCCTCTCCTCCTCCTCCTTCTTATCATTGCTCCCCCTCTCCCCTTCATTCCGAGCGATACAATTACGTATTTCTCTTCCATTTTGGACCTTGTCTTTTCATCTTTCTTTCTTTAGTTCCTCCTCTTTTTATCCTTACCTTTAGCCTCAGCATCCTCTCCTCTCCTCTCCTCTCCTCTCCTCTCCTCTCCTCTCCTCTCCTCCACCCCATCTATCCTTGCAACTCCTCCTCCTCACACCCTCGCACCTCCTTCCTATACACTTCTTTCCTTTCCTCCCCTTCTATCATTCTTATTGTTGCTTCCCGTCCTTCTTCTCCTCCTCTTCCTCCTTCCCCTCCTCCTCACCTGCAGCTTCACTCTTAATCATTTCATCTTCCTCTCATCATTTCTCCCTTTCCCTTCCCACCTTGCCTCTCCTCTCCTGCCTCTTTTTCGTTCCTGCCATTGTTTCTCCTCTCCTTCTTATCCTCACATTTTCTCCACCCCAACCTTCTTCTACGCCCTTAAACCTCCCCCACCTTTTTGTATACTCATTGCCACTGTTTCTCTCCACCACCACATCCCTCCCCCCTCCTCCTCCTCCTCCTCCTCCGCCTCACCTGCGCCTCCTCTCCTATTCTTTCAGTCTCCCTCTCATCTTTTCCTCTCCTCCCATTGTCTCTCACCTCTTTCTCGCTCACCCTTCCCCTCTAATCCTCCCTCTCCTCCACCTCATCCTCACCTCCCTTCCCTTGCTCCCCACCTCCCCCTCCTCCTCCCTCTGTCCTTCCCTCCCCCGTGTTCCAGCGGAGGAGCAGTCAGTCAGCAGGTTGTTCCTTTGTGCTTGATCTAACCATGTGGCTGCCAGGTTCCTATAGTGGAACATGGTTCTGTCAAGCACCATGGAACGGCCCTGCAAACCCTACAGCAAGGCCACGACGCAAGAGACAGCAGTCTCCCGTTACCCCGCAACCTCTGTGTGTGTTTGTATGTGTGTGTCTGTGTGTGTTTTTATATGTGTGTTCATGTGTGTGTGTGTGTGTGTGAGAGAGCGAGCGCGAGAGCATTTTTCTGCTCCGATCTGATTTGCGAAGCTGCTTTGTTTGTGCTGTGGTTTCTAACACTAACACTTGCCTCATAGTCTGACAGGACTGAGAGCCTCCGATGTTTTTGTTCTCACGTGGATGCGTGTGCGCCTGTATGCGTGTGTTGATCTCGACAGTTTACGTGTCTCGGGTCATGAACCTGGCTCCGTTGAGGCCGTGACACACACAAAGCATTTTGAGGTAATGCTCGGGGGGGGACATAATCAACAAGGGGTTTTTGGGGATTTTTTTCGAAATGTCCGTTTTGATGATATCACACGGCTCCTCGGCACCACCTCAAAATTCTTCCATTGTGTCACAGCCTTCACTTTGGCCGGCCGCTGTGTTTTTGTGGAACCGGTACCAGTAAATGCTGGGGTTCGACACCGGCACGGTGAGGCCTTTCAGTGACGTCCTGCTTGTGATTGTGACCAGGTACGGAGGATTACCGCAGTAAGCTAGGAGGGGACTGCTTCGCCGACCTGGCCTGCCCCGAGAAGTGCCGTTGTGAGGGCACCACGGTCGACTGCTCCAACCAGAAACTCACCAAAATACCAGATCACATCCCGCAGTACACTGCAGAACTGTGAGTCACGCTGTATTGGATTACTACAAAGTGTATCCACGTGTGCGGTGTAGAGGAAGCCTCGCTTCAGCTCTTCTGTCTCCTCTGTTGTTCTCTGTCTCTGTCTCTGACCACCCTCCTCTCTCCTGTTTCTAGGCGTCTGAACAACAATGAGTTCACTGTGCTCGAGGCGACGGGGATCTTCAAAAAGTTGCCTCAGCTGAGGAAGATGTGAGTCAGACGTGTTGTAAACATAACGGGTACACGGCATTGCATGTTGTTGTCAGGAAGTCGTACAGAGGTCACACAGAGAAAACTGTGATCATACGCCAAAAATTGAAATCAACCATGTGTATTTTTCTTCATATTTCGTCTTTCCTGCTTCCCCTCCTCCCAGCAACCTGAGCAACAACCGTATCACCGACATCGAGGAGGGGACATTTGAAGGAGCCTCAGGGGTCAATGAGCTGATTCTGACCTCCAACAGACTGGAGAACATACACCACCGCATGCTGAAGGGACTCGGCGGCCTCCGCACACTGTGGGTGCACACACGGGGCGGGCTGGGAAGTAACAGATTACATGTAATAGAATGTGAAGGAATAAACGTTTCAGTGTTGCTACGACTATGTTGATTATGTTGAGGAGATATTCATTGAAGCTAGCATGCTAACCAGCTAACCCCGGCCAGCCCTGGCCCAAAGCTCCTGTGCTAGCAGTGTAAGCACCAACACTTTGCTCCAAGCTCACCGCTAACAGAAGCTACAGCTAGCAGCAGCTACAGCTAGCAGCAGCTAGTGGTTACCATGCTGAGCCATGCATACAAGTTTGACAGGTGGCCAGTTCCTACGTATTGAGAATCCAATTTTTAGAATCCAACGGATTACTTACTAGCCACATCATTTGTATTCAGTAACTGACTTCATTTCAAAATAATCTGACCCAATCCTGCACTCACACACACAGTTACTTAAACTCACATGCCATCATATTGTCATATCCAGTGTGTACATACTCAGATACTGCGGCAACGTCCATACAAACATGTGAGCATGCATAATTCACAGGTGTATTTTAACCTAAATATACCTGTATTTATTGTTTTTTTTCTCCTGTAAAAACACAGTGTATTCAATAATTTTGTCTGTGTGTGTGTTTGTTTGTGTGTGTGTGTGTGTGTGTGTGTGTGTGTGTGTGTGTGTGTGTGTGTGTGTGTGTGTGTGTGCAGCATGCTGAGGAGTAACCGCATCAGCTGTGTGAGCAACAGCAGCTTCGTGGGGTTGAGCTCAGTGCGTCTCCTGTCGCTCTACGACAACCAGATCACCTCCATGAACCCAGGAGCCTTCGACACGCTGCACTCCCTGTCCACGCTGTGAGTACACACACTCGGACACACGCGTGCACATGCGTACGTCCAAAACACACACAGACAAAAACACGTTTCTTTTTGTTCTCCAGCAACCTGCTGGCCAATCCCTTCAACTGTAACTGTCACCTGGCCTGGCTCGGTGACTGGCTGAGGAGGAAGCGTATCGTCACCGGTAACCCTCGCTGCCAGAGTCCTTATTTCTTAAAGGAGATCCCCATCCAGGATGTAGCTGTCCAGGACTTCGCCTGTGAAGATGGTGAGATCGAGGCACATTTACACCTTCCAAGTTCTTCATAAGATATGCATCATCTGCTGTCCTGACAATTTTTCATTTTTTCCATTACCACTTTTCTAATCATCCTTCCTACTCTCTCCACCACTCCATCCACCTGCCCTTCTCCGTCAGGTAACGATGAGAACAGCTGCTCTCCGGTGCTGAGGTGTCCGGCAGAGTGTTCCTGTCTGGACACTGTGGTGCGCTGCAGCAACAAGGGCCTCACCACGCTGCCCAAAGGCCTGCCCAAGGAGACCACTGAACTGTGAGTTGGAGGCCGACGCGTCATTTAGTAACTAAGTGGTATAACGATTTGACAAGGCTGCCGCACTGGACCTCAGAGGAGACAGAGACAGAGAAGGACACTAGCCATGCTTCCATTAACATGTTTTTGTAGTGTTTGAAGTG
The DNA here is from genome assembly GCF_904848185.1 of Acanthopagrus latus. Lineage (NCBI taxonomy): Eukaryota > Metazoa > Chordata > Actinopteri > Spariformes > Sparidae > Acanthopagrus > Acanthopagrus latus. The sequence goes on from NC_051039.1 coordinate 14,945,136, forward strand.
TTGCATTAGAAAACATTTGTCAGATATGTTTGTTTTTTTGCCTTTTCAAAACTGAAACGCCTCATCTGTCCACTGCGAACTGATGTAACCTTCCACACACGTTTTCTATTGTTTTCACCCATTAGACATACACCATCATTAAACACGATGAATGAACCAACTCCTAAGAATCACTTTACAGTCGTAGATGGAAAGAAGCATTCATTGGCTTTTTTCTTTTTCAGATTTTTCTCAAAAATTCAGTTAAAAGTTTACATTAGATTACACACCTTTCATACATTTGAAAGGAATCGTTCAGCTAGAAACGTAGTCTGTTTTCAGCTTTGTGACAAAGCATTTTTCAGATAATCAGCGGGGTTCAATCTGTTTTATATAGCTTTGACAAGTTTGAGATGTTTCAAAACCCATAAAGAATAATTGATAAAGCAGTTTTCCATGATTTGAGACATTTTAGATCTCCAAAGTAGATAGCACAGTTAGATTTAAGGATGATTTGTCATTGGCAGCTTTCTGTGAAGGATTTCTTAAGTGTTTTAGTTCACATTACTTGTTCATTTCATTTTCATAATTTCTGAGGATGGTGAAGCCATAGCGGAGGTCAGAGACCAAAATTTACAGGGAGTTGCTGCCATTCTAGCATCAAAGTTGTCCATCTCAGAAAGCTTCAAACTGCACATCTGAATCAGTCTTTAACTTACCGAAGTCTGCACATGGTCAGAAAACAAGCGAAAAAGCCTGAGCGCAGGCTTACAGAGACACAGGTACACATACTGGAGGCTTACCGAAGATTATGTTCCAATCCAAAACACACAAAACCCCCGATGATCCGAAAATTATAGCCCTAAATTAAACATCAGACAGCAGGTGTGGTGGTGCTTTCTCTCATTTCACAGTTTCTCCTGTGAGCCTTCTCCAATATTAACAGAGACTTAATTAATACGGCGGATTAATAGCACATTGTCACACAGTGAAGGAGATAGGTCTGCGGTCGTGTGTGTGTGTGTGTGTGTGTGTGTGTGTGTGTGTGTGTGTGTGTGTGTGTGTGTGTGTGTGTGTGTGTGGGTGTGTGGTTACACTGTATTAGGATGCCTCCTGTGGGGATATTAAACTCCTCTGTTTATTATGGCTGTAGCTGTAATGACTGCTCATTCCCGCAGATGAGGAATTTCCCACATGGTTAAATAACTTAATTTTCTCCCTTCTCATTTTCTCTCTCTCTCTCTCTCTCTCTCTCTCTCTCTCTCTCTCTCTCTCTCTCTCTCTCTTTCAAAACCCTCCCGACATCCTCCATCTTTGTCTTTCCTCCTTCTTCTTTTGTTTCCCACCTTCCTCCTCCTCCTCCTCCTCTCTGTCTGTCTGTCTCTCAGGTATCTGGATGGAAACCACTTCACTCAGGTTCCCGTGGAGCTCTCCAATTACAAACACTTAACGCTCATGTAAGTCTCACACACCTGCACACAGACACACACAGACATCAGACATTGATTCATAAATCGGAAAGCAAACACGCTTTTAATCAGGATCGTGACTTTGCTCGAACTCGTGTTCCCTGCTTCTCAAGACCTAAACTAACCAACTGGCATTCAGGCAGAGCTCTGTGTTGTTTCACTTTCCATGTGGCCCTGATGTGGGCATGACAACCCGAACATACAGAGCACAGAGGAATGCACTCTACTGTATATAGTCTGCGTGTGTGTGTGCATTTGTTTACGCATGTGTTGACGGTGCTGCCTGTGTGTGTTTTATGTCTCTGTTATCGTTTTCTTTTTCAGTGATTTGAGTAACAACCAGATCAGCACGTTGTCCAACCACAGCCTCAGTAACATGTCCGAGCTGCTTACCCTGTGAGTCTGGCTTTATATCAGTCCCTTTGCAGTGTGTGTGCGTGTGTGCGTGCGTGTGTGTGTGTGTGTGTGTGTGTGTGTGTGTGTGTGTGTGTGTGTGTGTGCATGCTGGCTCAGAGAGGAGCCCTTGATATAATGGAAGCAGTAATCAAATAAGCACTTGCATATGGTATAATGTTTTTGTTGAGCTGTCTCATGATGAATAGAAAAACTTTCAGAAACATGGTCCATCAACATGACAAACTTTAATGCAATGACAAAGCATTAATTGCTAAAAAAAAAAAAATATAAATACAGAGTAAAAAAACAAAACAGTCAAGGAGCATCAGGCTGCATCATTGATATCTAGATATTTTGAAATCTCCTCAAAAGGACTTTAAAAAAGACCGGGTGACTTGCTTGATTTTCTTGGGGGGTTTTTTTTGGTTTTTGGTTTTTGGGTTTTTTTTCGAATAATCAAGAAAGCAAGTTGCCTTCATATAGCACTTACATGTACCATAACCTGGATGAAATATGGTCTCATGACTTAACATTAATCTCAATGTATTATCCAGTCCTACCACAGAAGAGGGATCCCTCTCCCAAGATGAGCGGACACTCAGTAGATAGTTTCATGTACGGAACAGGCCAATAAAATCAAAGTATACTAACTGAGATGACAAAAATCAGCAAATAAAATCACAATATACACACATTTTGATGACGAAAATATGGATATATGTATACTGTGAAACATAAGCGAAGAGTGTGAATCAACCATGGAGACCTGGAAGGAGGATATGCCTCATGAATACAGAACACACAAACTTCTATCCATCAATAAGTTGTTTCCAGTTAGACTTAAATGTGTAAATGTAGAGTGAAATTGCCTCAGAAATGCACATAAAAATCTGACCAACAGGGCAAAAATAATCCCCCTTAGAGTGCAGGATGTTGTGTGTGGAACATGTTAATGATTGTGTGTGTGCGTCTGACTGGGTGGACATGTCTTGTGTTTGCTCGACTGCTTTGCTCAGTGGAATGAAGTTATAAACAGGATTGTGCTCTGAAATGTGGTGCTGCATTTGAAGATATCTTGAGCAAAATGTCTGCGTTTGTCTCCGTGTTAACATGTTTTTACTCTGTGTGCAAAGAATCCTGAGCTACAACCGCCTGCGCTGCATACCAGTGAGGGCGTTTGACGGGCTCAAGTCCCTCCGTCTGCTGTGAGTAGCCGTCTCGACACACGCCAGAGCTTGTGGATAACTCTGAAACACTGAGGCAGTCCAGACATTTACCATCCAGACTCGTGTCTACACTCCTGTGCCCCCTCTTTCTTTCTCTCTTTTGCCCTTTCCCAGGTCTCTCCATGGTAACGACATATCACTGATACCAGAGGGAGCCTTCAAAGACCTGTCATCGCTCTCCCACCTGTGAGTAGCATCAAAATACAAACACACACAAATATCACCGCTCATGTCATTCTCCAGGATTGAAATGTCCACATTTCAATATTATGGAATTGCAAAATAAGGAAACATATTATCATGACAAAAGAGAGTTTCTCTCATCGTCTGAAAGAAAAGTGCCTGTTTGGTGAGACCTGTCTGTTAATGTATCGGGCTGACAGATGTGACTGAGCAACAAACCAACCAGCAGTCTCACGCTACTGAACCTCCTCTGTTCAGAGTCACTCTTGTACCCTTCTATAGTACTGGCAATAGATCCATACGTTTTTCGCTAAATAATCGATTTTTGGGGCGAAATCTGCTAAATTGATTTACTGCGTAACAGGTTTTACATCTTGTTAAACACCCACACTTGGGGGAAGTCTCCAGTGTAGAAACTCTGCATTCAGCACGCGTGAGGATGCTTTTAATCAATATTCAGACAAACAGCCTGTAACACAGGAGAATCTTGTCAGAAACAATAAAATGAGGACTGAATAACTGATTTAGGCACTAAGAAAACTTTGCTAAACTAACTTTGCTCAAGGGGTGGAGGGAAAAATTGATTCTCAGATGCAGAAGATGTAGAAATAAATCTGAAATTTAAAACACTGTGTTCACGATTGATTGTGGTTTTGATCACCTGTAAAAATAATGTCCGACTCGGTGGTGGAATATTCACGCTCTAAGCTGGGCAACTTCTTGAGTTTTGGTAAGGATGTTTTTTTAAGTCAAGCTGAAATAAAAAATGCGATCTCATTTTGCACCTACAACAATTTATGTACATTTTTGTATTTCACGTCCAAATTTGGTTATGATTTCTGCTTAAGTAATCTCGTACTAACAGATTTCAACCAATAATATCACGCCATCCAGCCATCAATCAATCTTCAACTCAGATTCGAATGGTGCGGTACAGATTCACGTCCCTGCCGATGTTTTGCCGCTTGTTATCTCAAAAATAAGCATTCCATAGAGAGAGTGCAGAGGCTATATTGGATGCTCACCAGTGTTGGATGGAAGCAAAAGGCGATGCCGTGATGCAGTGCCAGTGTCCACACCAGGCGGCTCACTACGATCAGCACCACGGATAGCGCTGGTGATGGCTGCTGCTTTAGTTACATCCCACCGCAGACCACATGTCTACCGCTTAGCAATAATCCAAGATATGTAACAAATGCAGCATATTTTATAGTTTAACAATACACTATTATTGAATTAAAACAGTAAACTTCAACCTCTGAAAGTAAGTTTTCAGAAACCGGTACAGATACATCCGCCATAGTGTCACCCAACCTATTCAATCGGTCAGGCTCTACTGGGAACTGTTTTTCGTAAGAAACATGTATAATGTAATGTATAAATTGTCAAAGTTATAGTGCTAAAAACTTAAACTTGAGCTATAGTAGCAAAATGTGTCATCATGAGTTATCATCCGTCATAAAAGCAGTGCAGTAAGTAAGCTATAACAAGCTAAATCCCGAATAACTGCAGTTTTTACACTTTTATTTAATTTTTATTTATGAGGCGTAACACAGTTAATGTACTTTTTTTGGGGGGGAGAAATATATAAGCTAGATGCTGTCAGTCAACCACATTTTAGTCTCAGTTATTTATAGTAGAGATGTTTACTACAGTTTCACTCTTAATTTGACAGTGATGTACAGCTCAGGCTGTAAGTATTTAGACGTCGACACAGCTGTTGTTTTCCAGCACATCAGATCTGAAATGGAATAAAGACTTGAGGTTGAAATGCAGATTTCTTTCCTTTTATCATCACTGAACATCGCTTTCTTTCCCTCTCTTTCTCTCCATCTGGCTGGCAGGGCTCTGGGCGCCAACCCTCTGTACTGTGACTGCCACATGCAGTGGCTGTCAGACTGGGTGAAGAGCGGCTACAAGGAGCCTGGCATCGCCCGCTGTGCCGGGCCCGGCGACATGACCGACAAACTGCTGCTCACCACGCCTTCCAAGAAGTTCACCTGCACAGGTAAACATACACTGTCATGCACATGCAGCGCTGTAGCACAGGAATACCTAATACATGCACATGCCAGCAGATTTACAGTTGATGTACTGTACTATACACACGTGTACTTCATTAGCTTTGCTTCAAATAAAAGGGTCATTCGGCGCCACCTCACCCAGAATTCAGAACTTCTCTCAATTCATGTCATTGATTTTCTTGACAAAAATCACGTATAAACTTGTAACAAAAGCTTATAGTTTTACTCCAAATACTTTTAAGCTATAAAGTTTTTCAAGTTTGGTCATCTAAGTTTCATAATTTCATGTTTAATGATTATTTATATGTAAATTCTCGTCCTCACTAATCACTGATTTTTCTCTGATACAAGTGTGTCCTGAAATTTTCAGTTTCACCAGTTTTCATTTTCTAGCAACCGTATGTTGATTGTAGTATTAATGTAGTTCTGTCACATTTAGAGTGTTAAAATGAGAGTATTAAGAGTAGTAAGAGCTATTGGACTGACTGATGTTCACACGCACTCTCCATCAAATATACACACACTTGATGAGGACTCCGAGAGGAGACCACAAGTTGCCGTTTAGAAATCGCTGCCGCTGTCTAGTGAAAACCATGTGTCCAAAATGTCTATTTTTGATAATCCAGTACGTTTTTACATGTTTTTGTTACCTGAAGAAATGAGATGCAGCCACAAAAATCATCCAATTTATCTGAACCCCTAAAAAACGTTTACGTGGTTTTCATAGGACAGCAATGACATGTTAATATTTAAATTCATATGATATCTCTAAAATCCACAAATTTGCTTGTAAACGTGATTTTGGCTGTAACTCATCATACTGCAAACTGCTGCTGACTATCATTCACCATGAATCCATGACTGAAACCTATTTTTAACCTAATCTAACTGACGCACTGTAGAAGTCCCGGGGCCTTGTGGTTTCCTGGTGCCAGGTAAAGTAGCCAATCAAGTCCTGGTATACTCCCTCCCCCGTCTCTCCTCCTTCAGACAGTCCCAGCCCCGTTTTCCTCATCCTATGAGCCTTGAACAGACCGAACCGCTCTTCTTCCCTTTCAGCCCTCATGTCCTGACTGGCACTGTGTGTCCCAACTATTGATGTCCTGTCATTAAATATGAGAATATGTCCGCTGTAAATGTCAGGGCCCTGCAAAGAAACAACTTTTAATAGTCTTATACACAAGTTTTCAAGTGGTTACCTTGTATTATACAATAGGTATCGTTGTTTTTTTTTTCCTTTTTCTGCTCCGGATGTCGACAGTTTGTTACTCCGATGTCTCTTTTTTCTTCTCACAAACTGACAATATTTCAAAAGCACAATAAGTTGACTTCTGAAGATGGAAGGTTTAAGCAGGATCCTGATGGTGTACAGCTGTCTGAGTGTATGTCAACCTGCGTGTTCGACCTCGTCCTTCTCCCCTACACGTAGAGCATTATATCAGTGTAAGTGGGTTTTTTTTCTTAATGTGCATGTGTTGGTGTGTTTGCATCATGCAGGTCCCGTAGATGTGAGTATCCAGGCTAAATGTGATCCCTGCCTGTCCAGCCCCTGCAAGAACGATGGCACATGCTCCAACGACCCGGTGCACTACTACCGCTGCAGCTGCCCCTATGGATTCAAGGTGCACACACACACACACACACACACACACACACACACACACACACACACACACACACACACACACACATACACACATGCACAAACACACACACACATACAGACACACACACACACCTACATGTGGAAAGCCAAAACGGTCTTACAAACACACTCAGGAGTCTTTCATAAATGCCAAATAGCGTTAAAAGCAGCTGTTTTCCAATCATCAATTAACAGCTGTAATTCATGTTTGATGTAACTTTCACTTGCTTTTTACACCAGGCTGTGAGTGGAACAGGACACTTGTGTAACATGAAAATGATGTGAACCCAAATACAAGCCACACAAAAGCAGAAGGTTGGAAACAAAAAGTGAGCTTTAATAACGAAGTCCACAATGTGAGTAAAAAGACAGACAAAAACAGGCTGCTGCAAAACCCAAAAAAGGACCAAAGAGAAATAAAAGAAAACAAAATTAGTACAAACCAGAAGCTCTGGGAATACGGGCGGGAATCCAAGAACAGGAGGAGCAACACAGAGACACTGGGAACAAAACAGATGGACTGACAAAGAAGAGAAGGAAAAGACAAAGAATTAAATACACAAGGGAAGGAAGACAAGTTGGATGCAGATGAAACTAATATGGCAATCAAAAAAAGAAAACAAACAAAGACAGGAAACGAAAAGTAAAGCATGTCACACATAGATAAATCCACCACCATAAAACAGGAATAACTAAACCAAAAACCCCAAACCATCATAGCCTTACAGAGTGAGTGAAAATGAACCTATTGGATTTTCATACTCCATACACAGTATAAACTTACACACACAGAAAGAATATTCCTGTTTCTATTTAAATGTCAAGGGGATAAGAGAGTCGTATCTCTGAGGAAACAGATGCAGATTCTGTTGTCTTTGAAAGCACTAACTCTATAAACTGTGTCTATATGTGTTTGCACTTAGGGACAGAACTGTGAGGAGCCCATTCACGCCTGTATTAGTAACCCATGCCAGAACAGCGGCACCTGCCACCTGAAGGAAGGAGAAGGGAGCAACTTTTGGTGAGAGACTATTCAAGAATATTTTTTATCTTTTGCTGCTATCCTGATGAAATTCTCAAGATATCAAATTTACCACAAAAAAGGCTGAATTACTTGGCTGCAAAGTTTAAAAGATGAGAGTATTTACCAGAAAAGAAGCATCACACTAATACTGCTGTTGAGCTCTATTAAGGGAATCGTAGGCTCCGCCCCTTTAATAGCTTGACCCATGTCCGGAAGTAAAGGTCTGAATATCTCAGGCTCCGCTGCACTTGTTTTGTCCTTTCTTCTCTTAAATCTGTCTCTTGTGAGTGCCGCAACATAATGGAAGTGTGATGCTAAATTGCTTGAGTGCCCCTTTAACATCCTAATTACCAGGAGGGCAGCTCTTTGAATTACTCTCTGCCACAGTGTTTTTAAATGCTATGCCAAGGGAGCTGCTAAGCAATAAATTTCCTAATTCTACACATAAAGGCTTAACACGAATGCTGTGATTAAACCAGTTATTCAAACCACCTCTGTGGAAATGAGGGCAAAAAAACCTTAACCCTTGCATTGTGGGTAATGTAGGCACCAGGTTTTGAAAAACAAGGCAAAGGTCTATCATCAAACTCCTTATAAATCTGTTGAACTCCATGAATTCTTCTTTTTATTAAGACCCGGTGTTACCCACACATTACATTACCCACAATGCATCCTTGCCACATTATACTACTCTTTTCATACATGCAGTTGTACTCCTCAACACTTTAATTTGCATATTGTTGTAGTTGCACCCTTGCAGCAGCTCTGCAAGATTGAAAGAAATAAATATTTTTCATGATTACCTTCATTTCAAGGTCATAATGAGCTGAAATATTCCTTAATGTTTGCCAGAAAAGAAACACAGAGGCATCTAAGCACACTGCTACAAAGCTTGTTAAAGACACAGAGGTTTAGTGAACTCCAGGCATCAGTTACCAGACATTAGATACCAGTAAAAACCAGTGAACCAGCAGTTATTGAGAAGACATTAGTGCACCCTCTGGAGATAATTCCACCAATGATGCTGCCGCAGCACTAATGACAGGTGGGAATGAGTGTGCAGGAGGTAAAGACCTCAGGGGACCACTTGTGTCCTCAGTCTGTCTCCTAGCTGGACAGCCCTGCTGTGAGAATCGCCTTCTCTTCATTAGGCTGCTTAGAATTAACAGGAGGGGAGCCAACGCCTGTCTGCAAGCTCTGGGCAGATTTTAACCTCCCACACAGACAATTAGTCCTCCCCTCCTGCACAGCTCCTCCTGTTTCTCTCCCTGTCTCCTCTCTTGTCCTCCCTCCCTCTCTCCTGCTACTTTTTTTCAGCTGTCTTCTTCATGTCTGTATTTCAATCTCTGCACGCTTTCTTTTCGTTCTGCGGTGTAAGAGGAGGCGGAATATTCATCGTGAAGAGCTGTCGTCGACTATATAATGAGATATTAATCTAGCTGAGTGTGTGCCGCATAAGAACTCTTTATTAGATCCATAATATACCACTCTTTGTGCGTGTGTGTGTGTGCAGTAATAAACCTGAGTAGTAGTTACAGAGTTAAGGCACGCTCACGTTAACAGAATAATGACTCTCTTCTGGGGATATGTAGATGGAGCTGACACTGCTGTTACGAGCCGTGTGTGTGTGTGTGTGTGTGTGTGTGTGTGCGCGCGCGGGGGTGCATGTGTGTGTGCCTCTTTATGCTAAGACGTTTCTGTTGACAGTGTTGTGTATGTGGTCCTGTGTGTTCTGTCCCACCCTGCTCATGGGTGTGTGCATCTGTGTGTGTCCCTGCCATCTCAGGTGTGTGTGTCCAGAGGGCTTTGAAGGCGACACCTGCGAGATCAACATCGACGACTGCGAGGATAACGACTGTGAGAACAACTCCACGTGCGTCGATGGAATCAATAACTACACATGCATGTGCTCACCAGAGTACACAGGTAACACTTTCAGCCCGATCTGTGTTCACAGTTCAGGTGTGTCCCTCGAACAACGTCACCGAAATAACCAAACGCAAAAACATTGGCCTCTCTGGGATATGATGCTTTAGGTCAGGGGTTCTCAAAGATTTGATGTGAACTGATCAATTTTTCTCAACCACACAGCATTTTTATCGGTGGCTACTGCGCTATCTTATTAAATTGCAAATATGTCTACCGAGGAGCACCACTGACCTGTGGGATGCCCTTTGAGAACCCCTGCTGTAGGTTCATGTTTTGACCACCAGTCTGAATTATGTCAACTGCATTGGTCTGTCTTGGCATCGCTGAAAGACTACAGTACCCATGAGCCCCAGCTGTTTCAGATGCAGAGCAAATTCGTAACAATCTGTCTGTGTTGCTGAGAGCAAAAGAGCGGTGTAAACACTGAATTTGTCAAAAAAAAATTGACCCGTCGCTAACATCCACTTTATAGTGTTTTTTTTCTGCACACAGGCTTGACTGTACCAGAGGTTTTCTAACACAGTTGTTCATCCTTTGTACAAATGAGTTTAATGCTGAAATAGTCGAAGAAGTGCTCCTGTGAGGGGAAAAAAAATACATGGGACTTACTAAATAGCAGACAAATCACACTCAGCTGTGACTAACACTGGTCTCTTGCTACTCGTTTGTCTGCTTTTGCACTGTGCTAATCATCTCTGACTGCTAACCTTTGTGGCGGTGTTCTCTCTCTGTCTTTCTGTGTCTCGCTGTCCTTGTGTCTTTTCTTCCTGTCTCGCTCTGCTTTCTATCATCTGTCGTCTCTGTTTTTTTGTGTATGTGTGTGGTTGCAGCTGCTACCAATGAGGTGGAGAGAGGTTAGTCTGTTCTTCTCTCTGTCCCTCCTGTCCCTCTCTCCTTCTTTCCATCCTTTTCCTTCCTTCCCTCATTTCCTGTGCTTTCTCCGTGCTCCCCAGAAATGTGATATTCAGCACCACAGATTCAATGTACCGTATCCATGTTAGCAGTGCATGTTATTGATGTTCAAAGAGACCTCTGAGTTTGTAATCCATCCTCTCAGATATTTGGGGAAATCTGCTTGCTGCTTTGTGCCTGTTTGTCGCGACCACGCGAAGGTCAAAGTAAAACTGTGTCATAGTATTCCGGGAAAACATTTTTAATTTGGAGGAGAAAATCCTCATGAAAAGACCAAAACCAACGACTTGTTTGTGTGTTCCAAAACCTTTCATTCACAAATAAGAATGTATTGAGCAAATATGACTTATTTTAAGTAATAAATGTGGCACAGTTAGCATGTAATTATTCCCAAAGTGGCCTTGCTCCTGTCAGGAGTATTCGTTTTATTCCCTCGTGCCTCATCAGCGTCTCGTTTGGAGTTTCATGAACGTCAGGACACACGCGGGAATATCATCAGGAACATGACATCCGCAGAGATGAGATCATTTATCAGACCGGCATGTTAGTCCTCGCCACGAGAGAGTCATCCATCATCAGAAAACACACCCAAACATCACGGACACACACACACACACACACACACACTGCAGTAGCGATACACACAGAGATGAACTAGCATAAACACTCTGTGAGCGAGGTGTTCTCTACTATAATCTCACTTTGTTTATTTATTGGTTTTATTGATAGCATGTAAAGTATTAAAAATGAGTTGTTTTGCGTGTGTGTGTGTGTGTTCCTAGGGGAGCTGTGTGAAGAGAAACTGGATTTCTGCGCTCCAGAGCTGAACCCATGTCAGCATGACTCAAAGTGCATTTTGACCCCTCAGGGATACAAGTGAGTGGACTACACACACACACACATGCACACACACTTACGCAGAGCTGGTAGAGTCAGTCATGATTTCTTGTCTCTGTCCCACAGGATTTTAGTACTAGCATTTTTCATTCCAAAATAAATTAGTTGCTGGTTTTTCCCTACTGAAATGAGCAGCATGTGTGTACGTATTTGTGCATGTGTGTTTGTGTGGCAGGGAGGTGTTGGGAGTGTAATTTTGTGAGTAAGACTTCCTGTCCAGATTTTATCAGAGCTTTCCTTAAATTTTACTCCCTTGTAATGTGCACTGTGGTCAACATAGTGTGTGTGTGTGTGTGTGTGTGTGTGTGTGTGTGTGTGTGTGTGTGTGTGTGTGTGTGTGTGTGTGTGTGTGTGTGTGTGTGTATGTGCGTGTGTGCGTGTGCATGTTATCATTACTATGTACTCCAAACAGTCTGGGTCAAGAGGGAACAGCTAATGTTAAAATGTCTCAAACATAAGCAATTAAAACCAAATCCACCCACAGGGAGAGAATGTTTATTAAACTAAAAACAGCAAGAGGACCTCTGCTCAGTCTGAGGATTGAAGCGTCAACAAACATTCCTGTCTCAATTCTTGTACGTGTGTGTTTGTGTTTTAGGTGTGAGTGCACTCCCGGCTATGTAGGTGAGCACTGTGAGCTGGATTATGACGACTGTGAGGAGAACAAGTGTCAGAACGGAGGTCAGTGCATTGATGCCGTCAACGGATACACCTGCGTCTGTCCAGAGGGATACAGGTGAGGAGCACACGACCCCAGCTGGAAAATCACACACAAGTTACATTACCATGTGTGATCATGAATTTCAGGGGAGGAACTATTTAAAATACCATTCACACATAGGTGCAGTCAGGGTTTCATTTTCAAACAACACAGTTTGTAATGCTCTTTGACTGCCTCCTCTCAAATGTTGGATCGTCATTGAATGCTCCAGTAAAGGCCTCAGTTTGACAAGAATGTTCTGAATATTGACAAGTTTCAACTAAATTTGAAGTCTCTAGATGTTCATGATATAAAAGATTATAAATAACACATTAGAAACGACCTTTAAGGTTGTTAGGAACATTGTTGACTCTTGTAAGAAGAACAGCGGTGCTTCTTAACAGCAGGTTACTACAATGCTGTAAAAAGTACCTGAAAGTCATACCTGAGTTAAAGTAAAGATATTGTGTAAAGTACTTTGGTAAAAGTTAAAATCACCTATGCAATAGTACTTGAGTAAAGGTCTTTAAGTATCTGATAATGAATATATTAAAGTATCAAAAATAATTTCCTGGCAATAAATATATTTACATATACATACTTACATATATACGTACATATATATATATATATATATATACGTACTTGTTTGTATATATTATATTTCAACTGATTTGAGCCTGGTTAATTTTGGGATCCAATAATCAGCATTTTTTCTGATTACCATAATCAGTGTTTTTTTTTTTTAATCCAATCAATGATAAAATAGGTAAACTTAAAAATGTGCTACTTTAATCTGCAAAATAACTACTTACTAAAGTTGTCACATTAAATTAGTGGAGTAAAAATTCAACATTCACCTCCAAAATGTAGGGTAGTAGAAGTATAAAGTAGCAGAAAATAGAAAAGACTTGCCTCAAACTCAATGCAGTACTTGGGTAAATGTACTTAGTTACATTATATTACTGCTTAGTTGAATCTCATATTTAATCACCATCATTCTCATAATCTAAAACAAAGATCTGTACACAATATTTTTATGCTAACTATATTGAACGTGTGTGTTCGTGTTGCAGCGGGTTATTCTGCGAGTACGCTCCCCCGATGGTCCTTCCTCGCACGAGCCCCTGTGACAACCACGAGTGCCTCAACGGGGCGCAGTGCGTTGTCGTGGGAACGGACCCCCGCTGCCAGTGTCTCCAAGGTTACGAGGGCGAGAGCTGCGAGACGCTCGTCAGCGTCAACTTCGTCAACCGTGAGTCCTACCTGCAGCTTCCCTCCAGTCTCCTCGCACCGGAGACCAACATCAGCCTACAGGTGAGAGTCCGGACCATTATTACTGACACACAGTACTTTAATGTTATAGCCAGTAGAGGTGGAGTTGATTTAAACGTTTTATATACTCTTTGGTGTTTACATCTGCATCAGCGCTGTGCAATTAATCAAATTAGAATTGAAATCGCTTCATGCAATTCTTTGATAAAGCATCACGACAATGTACTCTAGTGCTACAGAGAAGCCCTAACATTTAGTTCAGACCCCAATAAATGTCATATTGTTACGTTTTTCATGATAATAATAATCTAAATAATTTTTGACAATATCGTGCAGCCATAATTATAACTTTGTTTGTATATTCTTGATCTGAAAGGTAACTCATAACTAGAGCTGTAAAATAAATGTGACACAGTATTTGGCTGTGAAATGTCAGCGAGTAGCAGTATGTACTCAAATTAATTACAAAAAACATAAACCTGTTCTTAAATATAGAACTCGAGTAAATGCACTTATTTACACTCCGTCACTGTTATCAGTTTAAAAGGTGATATGTGAATGTGGTGGAGCAGCTTGTTTCTGATGCCCTCAAGTGGCCAAAAAAAATGGTTGTTTCAGAGTAATCACCATTTCAACACAAACACCCTGCTGTGCTCTCAGATTGCGACAGATGAGGACAGTGGTGTGCTGTTGTATAAAGGGGACAATGATCACATCGCCATGGAGCTGTACAGGGGGCGCCTCAGGGTCAGCTACGACACCGGATCTTACCCTCCGTCTGCCATATACAGGTACATGCACGCGCAAGCAGAGACATCCAACAGCACACTCAGCGATACCTCGTTCACATGATGGATGACGGAAATGCCTCGACTGACTCTCTCTGTTTTCTCTCTCTCTCAGCGTGGAGACAGTGAACGATGGCAGCTTCCACGCTGTGGAGCTGGTGGCAGCAGACCAGACTTTGTCTCTGTCCATCGACGGCGGGCCGCCAAAATCCATCAACTCCATCAGCAAACAGTCCACACTCAACATAGATTCTCCGCTTTACCTGGGAGGTGAGGACCGGAGTGTGTTGATGTGTGAATGACCTGAGAGTTACTTATAGAAATGTGTAAGGAAGATTTAGCTCATTCATTATTGCTTTAAAGGTAAAACATATGCTATATTTTGGATTTATTTTTTTTTTTTGCACTGTTTTTTTTAATATTAACTGGTTCAGAGCATTAATCATCAAAATGTTATCCTGCAAAGCCCCAGATGGACAAACTAAAAATCTCTGGCACAGAACATCAAACCACAAGGAACACTGATGTACACTTTGACCTGGATTCAAAATTTAAAGCCAAAACAAACCAAAAAAAAAAGCACTAAAATCTTTAAAAGTACCTTGTTCCGTTTTCCCGAAGTGCAGCCATTTGTGTCATGGAAAGCTTCTGGGGAACTAATGCATTCTTTCATCACTGTCTGGCATGATTCCTGCTCTCTTCACCCAAGAAAAAGATAGACGGCAGATTATTCAAAACACTGCAGCACTTGTTCGGATCGAGACCATAAAGAGAGCACACCTTTTAAATTCTTCCTGATGTTGGTTGGCAGTTCAAAGATTAAGTGTCTGTGTTTGGTCTTTGAGTCTATCAGTGATCTAGAATATTTGTAAGAATTTCTTTTAATGTGTCACGTCTGATCCTCTGGCATTGGCATTTTAGTTCCCTCCTGTCAGAGCAAAGGTACTCCAAAAGTTTTTTTTTTACTGATTTTGATATGTACCTCTGCAGTACTGATGCCCTCTAATCATGCTTTTCTTCCTCCAGGTATGCCAGAACGGGCCTCGGCCTCCGGGGGTCTCTCATCCCTGCAGCACAGCTCAGGAGGACGCAACGGCACCAGCTTCCACGGCTGCCTCCGAAACCTGTACATCAACGGGAAGCTCCAGGACCTGGGGGCCGGGCTGGGCTCAGGGGTCGCAGGCTCTGGGACTACACAGAGCACCACCAGACAGTGGCTGGGCCACGGGGTGGAGCCAGGCTGCCAGCCCTGCCAGACAGGCGCCTGCGTCCAGGGTGACTGCCACCCAACGGGGCACCGTGGCTTCACCTGCACCTGCCACCCGGGCTGGACAGGGACACTGTGTGACCAGCAGGTCAACAACCCCTGTGATGGCAACAAGTGAGGGGTTTTTTTTTTTCTTTGTGCCAATATGTCTATATAATGGTGATTAAAGTAGTAGTAGTTAAAGTTTGTTCAGGGTTTTAGGCTTTTGGATCCAAAGCGAGACTTATCTTTATCTTTCCTGTCCCTTCATCCTCAGGTGTATCCACGGCACCTGCCTTCCGATCAACTCCTACTCATACTCCTGCCGCTGCCAGCCTGGTTTTGCTGGCGTGCTGTGTGATGAGCAGGACCAGGATCCAGCAAACCCCTGCAGTCTGTCTCGGTGTAAACACGGCAAATGCCGAGTGTCGGGCCTGGGCAAGGCGTACTGCGAGTGTAACAGTGGATATACAGGAGAGGCGTGCGACAGAGGTGAGAAAAACATAGACACATTCTTTTAAAACTACATCTAATGCTGCTGATTCTCCGGCTCTTGCGCCTAAAGCACTTTCTCTCCTCTAAGCTTCTGCTTTGCTGTCTGTTAATTGTTAAACGCTCATTAATCTCAGCAGTGTGTGTGTGTGTGTCTAACAGTGTTCAGTGTGTCTGCATTAACGCTCCTAACCCGTTGCTTTTTCAACTCAGCATCTCCTGAGCTTCCTCCTACTCCCTCGCGGGGGAATACTCAGGTGAGACTGCCTGCTCGCGTTTTTTAATGTCTTCCTCTTTTTCAGATCTTTTTCTTTTTTGCCTTGTTCATCTTCAGTGCAACCCAGATTACGTCTACTGCTTCACATTGTTCTTACCCCATGCAACATTTAGCTGAAGTACTTTGCTTTTTGTTGTGTTTTTTTTTACCTTTTATCCAATATACGTAACTATCTTATTTCAGATGTTTTCTTACACATGTGAGACATGTTGAATCTTGATTTTTCTTAGATATACAGTCTGTTTTGCGCTCAAGATATCATCATGTCTAAACGAATGAAGAGGTCGATTACCAGTGACCAAAATGACCTGACCGTTGTAGCGTACAAACAACAGAAAGGCCAGACCTCCGCACTACAATCACAGTCCAGTTAGGTTTACGCACTGAAACTACTGTTTGGTTCAGTTTAGGAAAACACTGTGGTTTGACTTTACAGAATGACAGTACAGTATGTAACTGTAAGCTGGCATTAGAAATGAATGTTGATTGTACAATGCAATGGATAGAATAATGAAACCATCTGCGTTTGCTTTGGTTCCCTATAAGCCTGGCATGTGGTGTTCCACTTAATAGCAGCAGAGCAGGTTTAAATACAACCTGTGGCTTATGTACAGAGGCTCACAGCA
The DNA here is from genome assembly GCF_904848185.1 of Acanthopagrus latus. Taxonomy (NCBI): domain Eukaryota; kingdom Metazoa; phylum Chordata; class Actinopteri; order Spariformes; family Sparidae; genus Acanthopagrus; species Acanthopagrus latus. Next base: position 14,962,224 of record NC_051039.1, read on the forward strand.
GCAGTCCAGGTTTTGCATCTGACCTGTGGTCCTAGAAAAAAAAAAAAAAATGTAATAAAACTCATTGCTGACATTTAGATTTAGCAGGCGCTTTTGTCGAAAACAACTTCCAGTAATTCATACACTGCCATGCAAGGTGCCAACTAACCCATCGGGAGCAATTTAGGGTTCAGTATTTTGCCCAAGGACACTGCGACATGCAGACCAGGGGAATCAAACTAGTGACCTTCAACAAGATGCTGACTCTACCCCTGAGCCACAGTCTGTTGGTAATATTTTCTTATGCCCTAAAGGTGGCCACCCTAACAATTAAAATTAAATATGTATGGGTCTTAATAAGCTGCTTGCAAATTAGATCTTTTGGTCTTTTCTCTGACTAACACGGGCTGTTTTAAGTAGAGAGTCTGAGTTGGGGACTGCATGATGTGACAGCAGCAGATGTGTCAAAACATAATTATGACAAGGTTTAAATTTATGGCTTTGTCGTGGCCTGATTTCTTGCTTGTTCCAAATCTCATGAGGTTTTGTTTGATACATTTCAAGGTTCTTCTGCAGTGTGTCATCCCTCATGGTGTCGCCTAGTCTCATTTCACTGTCCCCTTCTTGTCCTGTGCACAGTCCTCTGTCCTTCTTTTTTTCACCACTTTTCCCCTTTTTTTTTGCAATATGGCTGCTTCAAAAAACAGCTTATGGATCCCCTCTAACCTTTCTCTCGCCTGCAGAGGTGGCCTGCCGAGGAGAACGGGTCCGAGATGTCTACCAGAGACAGCAAGGCTACGCGGCGTGCCAAACCCAGGAGAAGGTCTCCCGCCTAGAGTGTCGGGGCAGCTGCCCGGGGGGAGCAGAAGGACAGGGCACCTGCTGCACCCCCCTCCGCAGCAAACGCAGGAAATACACCTTCCAGTGCACTGACGGCTCTTCTTTCGTCCAGGAAGTGGAGAAGGTGGTCAAGTGCGGCTGTACAAAGTGTTCCTCATAAAAAAGAAAAAACAAAAAAGGAAAGAAAAAAAAAAAAGAGACAACACCCTTGGCAGATCTCCTCTCCTCCAGATATGTTTTATGTTCCGGCCCGCCTTACTTGACCCCCGTCCTCTTCATCCATGGAGAAAAACCCCTTCACCCCCCTTCCACAGCCCCCCACCCGCCCTCACCAACCCTCTTTTGGTTTTTTTTTAAAAACCCTAAAAAAGGCAAAAAAAAAAACAAAAAAAAACAAACAAGAGAAACAACAAAAAAAGAGAGTTTCTTTTCTTGTCAGTGCTGGACTGATGATCGATGCTTCCTCGGTGGGGATGTTTGAATTGTATTGTAAAGTACAAAAACAGACTTATTTTTTATTATGAAGTGGAGAAAAAGACAAAAAAAAAAAAAAGATTAAAAAAACACAAGAGTTGACTTTTTCCTTACGTCTACTTCTTCCTTTGTTGATCATGATGACTCCAATGGTGTGCCACACTGTCTCTTCCCTGGAGGACTGACCGGTCACTGACGGCTGACCGCCTCCTGTAGACTTCCTGCTTCCTGTCCATGAGTTGTGTGTGTTTTTAGGAGTAACCTTAACTGGTAGTACCACAGACTCAACACTAGGAGGAGCTGCATTAAGGCACGGGAGACGGAGGGCAGTGATAGCCCCTTCCTGCAACACAAGAAACCACCACTGTAGTCCTAGGTCTCCCCTTAACGGACCTCCTGAACCCTCTGAGACTGTGTGCACGATCCTACACACAGCTGTGCTCAAACTCGTGGTATTTTTTACAGCTACTGAACAACACACACACACACACACACACACACACACACACACACACACACACACACACACACACACAAATGCTCTCACCTGTAGAAGTTAGACATATTACCTGCAAGGTTAAATACACTACTCTCTGTTTATCTCCCCCCCCAAGTCATGAATGACAAGTATTTATTGTATCATAAATACCTGTACTTATTCAGTAGATCCCCTATGTATCAATCTGATTCTTTTAATATATATTAATTTATATTTGTCCTTATTTTTGTATTAAAAAACGACATAATCTGTCAAGATAGCTGAACTAACAAAATGGTGTCCTTTATTTTGGTTGAAGAGAAGTTGTTTTTTTTTTTTTGTTTTTTTTTTTTTGATCACTGAAACTATTTGTGCTTGCCAGAGACCTTAGTTACATTTTAATCTGCAAATGTGACGTGAAGACATTGTATATTTTTGTCGCGTTTCCTGAGAGTTTGTACTGTGCCATTGCCAGAAGGTCTTTATATTAGAGTTATAAATGTATAGATAATTTCCCTACCTATGTATTTCACACACAGATCTTGTGAGTAGCATTGACCCTAGAGGATGCTTAGAACTGTTTTTACCTTTTTAACAAATTTATGCTTAAAGAATACTGTGACTTTTTCTAAATGAAACTACTTTGTTAGCCCCTTGGTCTCCGACGTTAACATGTTGCTGCTAAGTTTTTGTACCGTAGACTTGGATCCTGATCTGTACGTTATATAGAACTTCCTGCTCCTACTGTACAGGGGCACCTTGTGTAACAGATAAATATGTCCCCCCACCTCTACACATGTGCATTGTGCTTTATATTCCCCCTCTTCTCCATCCCCAGACTAATGTCAGTTCCCTGACTGATGTTTGTTTATTAAACACAATATTTACCTCACACTCCTCACCTTTGCTTATTTTCCTTTTTTTGCCAAAAAAGTCAAAAGCGCCGTCCCCCCAACCTAGACTGTAAAATCTGACAAAGTGATCGTTCTTGAAAAAAGAAAATCAAGGAAACAAACTCACAAAGACAGAGTCAAGTAAACTAATAATATTAAGTTGTTTAAAATGTTTAGCCCCTACAACTTAAATGTATTAGTCTACTTTACTTGGTAATTCTGAGGTAGTAGGTTTCCTGACTTTTTTAAAGTAAAGTCAACTCTTAAAATTTACAGTATAAAATAATTATTATTAAAAGATTTGAAGCACAAGAGTATGGTGAGTAATCTTCCATGGTTCATTAAAAACACTCTGAGCATGCACACACTTCTTTCTGCTCCCACTGCAACAAATGTCAGGGTTTGTGGTATTCTGTGTTTCTTGTTGTCAACAAATCCCATTAAAGAAGAAAAACTACAATGATTTGTTCCCACTAAGTGTTGTGTGTGTGGCCAAAACCTGATATACTTTATCCCTCTGTATCACAGAACTCTGTTATTGTCTAAAAGTTATTAAAAACACACCAATAAGGTCCACTCTTGCAATACCTGACATATTGCTTCATTGTTGTTTGACTATCATTTCCAAAAACCTGCATTGCCTGGCTGTTTTATGTGATATATTTTATGCCATTATTTATAAATGAAACTATATATTTGTGACCCATTTTTCAAGATTGACAGTTTCTGTATAAACAAATCGGCTTGAGGCTGAGAGCCACATACAGGGAAGGGAAGTCAGAAATTAAGTGATAGTTTGGTCTTTCCAGTGGATTTGTTGACAATAAAGATACATCAGGCTTAAAATGTTTTTCTATTACAGGTAACAATTGATATTTGACAGTCTTTGAAAAAACAATCCCTTGTCATTAATTTTTGCTCAAACTTTTAAAACTGTACTATTTTCAAAATAAATAAAATATAGATGTTGCTGTAAAGCCTCTAGAACTGCATGTAAACAACGATTAGCTTTATTTGGAGGCAATTTTCTTAACTCGCAATAGACAACTGTTTTGCTTACTTGACGTTCTGGGGTAAACACTCTGTACATATAGTGGAATGGCTATAGAAAAATCACATCCACATATAGATCTCATATCGATCTGCTACCTAGCAAAAATTTTCCAGCAGAAGATGAAGGAAGTGCATCTGCCATTGCAAAACCAAAACAGGTCGAGGCAATGATTTCCCCGGTCACCATCCTCAGGTAATGGTGAAAAAAATGGAATAACTGTCGACACTCTACACTGCAAAAGAAAAAGAACAAAAGGGGGAGAGTGATTGAAACTGAGGTACAACTAGAGTGATCAGACTGGAATTCACCTGATGGAGAGAGCCACGGTGTTATGTCAAATTCTGTTACCCTGCTGATATGTGAATCATTTTACCACTTGGACTTGAGACCATTAAAAAAAAAAAAAAAAACATTCTCTCTACTAGATCAGTAAGTAACAAAACCTGCCGACTTACTAATAGATCTAAGTGTTTTACTCTGACTTTTCATAGCACTGATATCACGCTTACTCAGTGAAACTGGGATTCTTTCGGTAGCTTTTTTGCTTTGCACAGTAGCCAGTCTGCTAGCACTAGCCATGTTGCTAACGTTGTGTTTGCAGTGCCAACAGTAATGGGGAACAGCTAGGATGTCTGTTTTTGCATTAGGTAGACAGGCTATCATTAAATAAAATAGCTTAATAGATTAATAGATTGTACAATGTACAGTGACAATACAAATCTCACTGGTCTGAGTGGAAGTCCATCATGCCAAACGTGGATGAGACTAGCTGATACTGAAAGCTAGCTAGCTGCTTGAAAACTGAACAGTGTACACACAGGCCTGTGTTCCTCTCAGTCTGGTGACCACTAACTTTAAAGTGAAAGTCTGCCTATCAAAGGTAAGAGCTCTGTTGGCAGTTTATGTGAGAGATGGTGGCACACAGGACATCACAGGATCACAGTGGACAGCCAGACATGACACACTTTTCAATTTAGTGTTCTGAAAGAGCATTTCCTTGGAGAGAGAGGATGCAAGGGCTTCTGGCTTTGAGCAGGAGACAAAGACATTCTACTCTCAAGTACCGTCCAACAAGCGCTCCCCCCTGTAGGTTGGAGGTTCAGATGCAGACCGTGATAAATCTCCAGTTCATGTTCAGTCAAGGACCTTTGTTACATCTCCCTCTATCTCTCATATCCTGTCATCTCCAGTATGTCGGTCATGATGAAAAGAAGAAGAAAAAAAAAACAAAAGCCCAATGTTTGAAATTTTATTTGAATACAGTACAATAACGCCATCTGCTGGAGTGCAGCATAATTACAAACAAATAATGATAGTTGACAAGTGTGACGTCCCTCCTGTTCTGCCCGTCGCCTGTATTGTTGGTTTGTCTTCATAGCTCAGCAGGCAGTAGGGAGGGACATAAGGAAACATGTCTGACACCAGACTGATATGATGTGGAGTCATAAGTGACATGCGCAAATAATCCTCTTAGCGGTAGAACAGTAAGACAGCAGCCTCAGTCATCTCTTTGGAAGCACTCCAGCCTTGACTGTGTCCCAGTCTGTCCCAGTCAAATGATGGGAAGTCCCCACACTGACGAGGGTCGAAATATCCACCTCCTCCAACACAGTACTGGAGACACACACACAGTAAATAATAGTATTATTAATAGTATTATTTTACACTGTGTATATTAGTTGTTTGTGCTGACTGACTGAGAGTAGACGTTTGAAGAAGGATGCAGACTCACATGTTCGGTGTTGCATCCGGTCGGCTTGACCCCGGAGCAGATAGCCATGGCTGCACGTTCATAGTTTATCGCTCTGAATGTGATGAATCCTGGTTCAAACTCATCTTTTATATAAGCAGAAACAACAAATGCTCAGTATTACAAGTGCCAACATCAGCATTTGGATTAGATGGTTATTTTCTTAACCGCTTCATAATTCATAGATAACCTTTAACCTCGAAAGTTGCTCTTACTTCTTGAGTTTGGTCCATATAACATTGTGGTTGTCACTCTGTCTCCATGGTCATACACAATGGGAATAGCTGGCCCTCTGTTGCTGCATGAGCCGGTGTTGTATCTCACGGGATATTGCTGAAAGAATGTGTCACTTCTGTCTTGAGTCGTTTATGATTTTTGTATTATTGTCAGGATTGTCAACTACAATAGGGTCAGTTAGATCATACATCTGTGGAGGTCAATAATACATTGCCAACAACCATCATTTTTCAATGTTATTATTTTGTTTGATTGTCACCGACAATGCACTGCAGGGGGGTGCCAATATCTACATAATGTTGCTTTAAGTTACCTTAAAGAGCTGAAAGAGGTTCCCTCCATACAGGCGGAGGAAGCGGTTGTTAGTGTGGTAGCGGAGGATGGCTGCCAGGCTCCAGTGCTCCAGTGGGAAGTTGTTGGGAACGTGCCACACAGACATGTCTTCCGCTGCTATATCGTAATAACCTGGATTCTGTGAAAATGTACAATACTATCATGACTCTAATCGTGGCATAGATCACATTTCAGTGGACCCAAACAGGCACCGCTTGAAGTCTACCTTGAAACTTTTGATTTTTATGACTTATGAAATGATAAGATAATTTGTCCACACCATAATATTACCACCATAAAGTATTTAATATGTTCATGAGTACTTCACTCTTTAGCATCTACTTTTGCGTGCAGCACGTCTGTACCAGTGCACCTTAAAATCATCCGAGGTGGCACCCTCTGCTGTTCCAAACACGTTTCTGTTGGACCAGTTCCCGTCTCCATCTGGCAGGTCAGCATTGTTGCCCTGCTGGCTCGACCAGCGATCCCCCACAGTGCACCTTCCATAAACGCTGTTCTCATGGACGCTCGCCACCAGTGTCCAGCCGCCTCCCGCCGTGGTCATATCACAAAAGGTCTGATAGCCCATGCCGTTAGCAGTGGTCAGGTAGTACAACCCATCTGGAAATAATATAGCTTGAGGTAATGAATGAAAATACAGCTTTGTTTTGATTTATTTGCCATCAGCTGTTGAGTTTTATGCAAAATGTTGGGGACTGCAGCACACTGAATTAAGGACTTTTGATTTTCCATTGCTGTCAGGTTTCAGTTTGTTATTCTGTTCCTGTTTTATTTTGAAGTTTTGCCCTCGTATGTCCTGTATTCCTTTTCATGTTTCTCCTATTGTGTGATGTCCCGCCCTTTTCTGTGTTCACCTGTGTCTTGTTTGGTAATCAGCCCCTATGTGTGTGTATGGCCTGTTTGCTCGCCTCTTTCAGTGTCTCCCTGTGTATTTAAAAAAAAAAAAGTTCTTCTTCATGTTTTGTTGATTTGTACTTCGCTCCTCTAAGTTGGTACTTTGTTTTGGCTTTTGTTTGCTACTTTGTATATTTTCCCTTTGTGAGTTTTTTCATTATTATGTTTTTGGGGAATTCAGCGTTCGTTAATTAAAGCTCACTTTCTGTTCCTTCTCCTGTCTTCCTCCCATTTGTTTCTGAACGTGGGTCCTCACCAGTTTTGCCCAAAAAATAAACAAAATCAGAAAAAACATTTGTTTATTGCCAGACTACTGCATAAACAAACATTTCCTTACCTTCTTCGTCACCATATCTGTCCCTGATTTCCTTGCAGCTCCTAGCTACATATGTGGATCTGTTTCTCAGTCTCTCCAAATGTTCAAAGTTCGTCCTGGTGCGGTTCTGAAATGTCTCAAGATCACCGATGGCTTCAGTGTGGGGGAGCTCTTCATTTTCTGCAAAAACAAACACAAATAAAATAGGCAAATTTGATGAAATAAAAAAGTTACATGTAATATATCCTGTTATATGTATAACAGTGACATACAGTGATAAAGTGTTGTGCATGTATGTATGTATGTGTCGTATATTACCTATTTGTAAAGGGTCAACTGTAAAGGCAGCATACCCCACTGACCCCAAGAACAAAAGGATATGGAACAACATGTCTGTGAGAAAAAACATATCAAATATATTTAAACATTAAATCAACATTTTTGCACATGTCATTACAGAGTATGTTATACCATGAACACAAAGTGATCCAAACCTGACAAATCCATCTTACCTGTGCCGATCGCTGTAAGATGTGCTACGGTCCACTCTTAACAATAACTACTAATTTGCTCTTCATGAGGTGATATCTCAAGGCTCAAAGTGCAAATTAATGTTTTATGATATAGATTGCAAAGGTCCTCTGTTATCTTGTTCCAACCCACATCTCAGTAAACATCCTGTCTGAACTTCCTGAGTAACATGACAAGAGATACTGATAACAATTATAATATTATAATTCCTTCTATGTGTCCCACAAATGTGGATAACTCAAATAAGGACAATACAACACCTGATATTTGTAATGTTTCAATATATTGTACTAAAGGGCTTCAGTTCTGTCACAGGTCCTGAGAATCTTTTGCAATTCATTAAAGTACTTTTGTTTTTGTGAATAAATTCCATTACCTGATTTCCATTATACAACACTGTATTTCCCTTTCGTTGCCATTATAATTTTAAGAATTTACAAAATAAACGACCAAAAAATCTATAATGTAAAATAAGTATTCACCGCCTTTAACGTGACTGACCTAATTCAACAGAGGTCCAGCCAATTGGTGCTACCAATCTCACAATTAGTGAAATTGAGTACAGTTAATGTGTCTCAAATCATTAATGATTGTAGCATAAAGACACCTGGATGTGACTACTGTGAAGGACTTAAAAGCTTCATCAGCTGAGATGGGAGAAATTTTGCATGCAACATACATGTTCTTTACCAGTCAAAACTTTGTAGGAGAGTGGCAAAGAGAAAGCCACTGTTGAAGGAAACTCACTGAATCTCAATGAGAGTTCACCCAAAGGCATGTGGGAGACTCCGCAGTCAACTGGAAGGAGGTTCTTTGGCCATCAGACAACGACGACATAAAGACGTTTGGTGGACACCTGACCTCGCACATCACCACTAACACACCATTCCCACCATGAAGCATGGTGGTGGCAGCATCATAGTGAAATAGAAGTGAAAAAGAATAAAATGAAAGTAGTCAAGTAAATAAAGTACAGATACCTTGAAATTGCAGCGCTCAAGTAAATGTGCTTAATTACTTCCCACCACTTGCAGTTTATCCAAAATGTCTGCACTGGTTGCTGAAAAACAGTTTCATTGATATAAAGCTACACTGATGCATTTGAATGATGCCTTTGATAAATAAAGCATTTTTGTGTTATTTCCTTGAACTCAAACCCTCTTAAATAACTTGATGAATGCAGAATCTGAGTCTTCTTGAATTATCCGGGTAATTTTCTGACCAGTATAACACAACCCATGACAACACTTTGTGTGTGTGTCTCTCTGTGTAATCTATTCTTAGATGGTTAGGACCCCGTGAGAGCGGGGTGGCGGGCTTCCTGATGCCTCGCACTAATAATTCAACTGCTTCATGCAGCATCAGGAATGTGAAGCAGCAGCCAGCTGATTTGCACTCCAAGCTGCTCTGATCACATCTGGTGGATATATTTACCTCTTATTGCTGAGGTTTTGTTTCTTCTATTAGATAATTGTGACCTCTTCATGCCATTTCCAGCCTGTTTTCTGTTTTTCTATAAGTTCCTTAACTTAAACCCTTCAGAACAACTTGTTCTTGCACTTTTTTTCAGTTTCTTCTTAACCTTATCTTGCCTATTATGTAGCAATGAGGCTAAATACAATTTGGATGTAAACTCATGACTTAATGATGTTTTCGCATGTTCACTTAAATTGAGTGAGACAATGTTAACTAGAATGGCACTCAGTAGAGCACATACTTCCACCAAGGCCCATCAGTCCCCTTTTAATTAAATCAAGTCCAAAATCCAATCGGACACATTTAAATCTGCTAGATCTGAATTTGTATAAGGATCCACATCAAATTTTGCACGCTCACAGATAGCAGCCACCTGTAACCTACTTTGCTACTGACCCTAAACAACCCCATATTCTTGCAGTCTTTTTTTATTCATAGTTCACTCACACACTCCATCACACACTTTCTCTCCCTCCTGCCTCTCCTTTCTCCTCTCTCAGTATTGTCCGGTTAGCTAATCTTATCTGACCCAATTCATTTTTCTGCCGGAAACAGTCAGATTCATTGACTTGGAATACACACACTCATAAATAAAACACACACACGTACACAGTATTTCTCAGACTTGCTCTGAGCATCGGGAAACACAAAGGATCTACAGGATTTGGTCAAATATGTAAGAGCTATGTGCTCTTGGACGCAAGTTTTACCTACATTTGACTGTGATGAGGAGCAACTGTTCGCTTTCTGTTTACTGGGATTATCAAATTTGATTTATAAAATACACAAATGCATTTGTCTCTTAACAGAATATTTGAATGCTTTGTGTATACATATGTAAATACATTAATCAGGGTTCTGATAGTCCCCAGACTGCTCCACAGTCTGGGGACTATACTGCTAGTTCAGCGCCACTATACTCATTTTCAAATTAAGGGTGTTTATTTCCTATTTTCCAGGATGATTTTGCTTAACTCCCAATGATTTTGCTCAGGTCTATCGAAATTTGACGGTTTGCAGGCTCGCGCATCACTTTCCCATTGTTCCCCATGAAGTCTCATCGCACGATGTTTTACCGCAAGACTTGCCTCTCATTGTTCGGATATACTCAGTAAAATCAAGCACTCTTATTGGTGGAATTCTGTTGGACATTTTCTTTGATGAATAAGATGTCTCTGTAAGTGGTGTATTTAGAGAAGACTGAAGGCTGAAGTTGCAGGAAATGGCCTCTATTGGTACTCAAAACAGACACCCCCCCCCCAACCCCTAGTACATTTCTTTGTATAGATTTGTTCCCTGCAAACCTAATTTTCACTTTGCTATTCGATCTGTCATCAAGTTCCCCCAAAACATTTTACGGCACAAAGAAAGCGTGTCTGCCATTCTGCAACTGAAACATGAAGTGGCATTATTTTATCAAAGAAGGTGAAGTGGGAGTTTGACAGAAAAACCTGCATTATTTCTAGTAGATCAGAACAAGAAGTTGCTCCTCTTCCCATTAATACAACTGGCTGTTTTCTTCATAGCATTGAGATCAGGGTTTTTTGGTCAAATTAGGATTCTATCGTTGTTTATTGCTTTGGACAGCAGCCAGGCCATTAACAGAAGCCATGTTGCACAACCACAGGGAACCAGGAGGGGGGATTTGTTGTCTGTTTTGCTTTAATTAGGTTGGATTTTCACCAATCTCCAAATTCACCATGTTGCCCCCAGGGACCACAAGTCGCCCGCAGAGCATGTTCTAAAAATAACACTGGTCCTCATGGAGCTTCTAAAAATTGTATTTAATTAAAAATGTTGCTATTACTTATGAATCAATAACATGTGCATTGATGTTGATTTGAAAAATTACAATACTGAATATAAAATTTAAAAAACAAAAATGTTTCTGTATATATAAACTCTGACCTTGTCTGGGGTCAAAGTTCAATTTCATACGCAAAACAAACCATCTCACTCTTTGCTGAGACAATCAAGCAGCCGCAGCTGTAATGGGGAGCTAGACCCCCAAAAATGTAAGAAAAACGTGGCAGAAAAGGAAAAGAAAACGGCAAAAGGGAACAATGTGGACAGACAGTACATGTCAATAAAGCAGAAAAAGCCCGTAGGCAGTCTCTTTTGCTGTTTAGTCGTATCCTGTGCAAGCAACATAGTAATTCGCTGCCGCCTAATTAAACACATCCATGTCACCTCCCAGGCTCTGCGGATTAAAATGTAGTATTTTCCTTTAAAATATTAATAGAAAAAAAAACACTAAAATACATTATAAAGACATGTGTGATCGATTTTGAGTCAATGGGTCACAGGACTGAAAGAACTGCTGAGTATACATGGAGACCATTGATTAAAATGTTGAATTTTCATTAAAAATTATCAATAAAAAATTACATGAAAACAAAATCCAAAATAAGGAGGTGTGTCTCCTTCAACCAGTATAGGAAGACAGTTCGGCATATATTTTGACTCAGTTAGTCACATGACCTGGAAGTTGCTAAGTCTACATGGAACCCATTGACAAAAATGCTGTTTTTTTGGAAAGACAGGTGGTTTTGAAGATTTTCCCCATTCACTTCCACTGTAAAAAAATGTTTAAAAGCCAAATATTTAAAAAAGTTAAAAGGTCAGAAAGCTGAAAGGGACAAGGCCAAAAGAATTTAAAAAGCTGAACGTTTTAATAGCCGAACGGTTTCTCTAGTTGAACATATGCTGTAGGAGTAGCAGAATGAAATTTGGAAAATTCCCCATAAAAAAAAGATCAAGAGTAAGTTTATATTACACCTGCTAAAAGACAAGGCTAAGGCTAAGATTGGGCTTTTGTGTGCAATGGTAATGAGTACAGTCTGCATTTACACCTTGACTGTGCAGTAGATAAGTTAGATAGTTAACATACATAGCTGCAAATTACAAACGTCGCATGAAATCTGACCTCCTCCTCCAATGTCCATGGCTCTGAACTAACAGCATTCAATGCTTCTGTGACTTTCTGCCATTCCACCTACTTCATCTTGTTGTTCATGCAAAACATAAACCTCCAAATAAAACTCTTTCTTCTCTCAATTTGATCCACCATTTTCAAATGTTTCTTGCTTGCATCTAGGGTTGCCAACCATCCCTTGAAAAACGGAAATGTCCCGTATTTAGAAACCAAGTTACACTTCCCGTATTGGGCTGAAAAGGGACGCACTTTGTCCCGTATTTCAGTGAGAATCAAAATGGTCTTTAAAATGTCAATGGGATCAATGAATGACAGAGTGTTTTATATGAAAATGTACGGCAATCTTATTTCCAGCCCTCTCCTGCTCTGTGATCAACGAGCTGACAGCACACAACACACGAGAATAACAATGCAGAATCCGGCTCTTCTCATTCTTTTCTGTAGCCCATGGTGGACTGTTTGACGTGAAACAGCACGCTTCTAGTGGTCATTAAAAAACATTAAAAACGTGAGGAACAACCAGATAGACCCTTCACCAGTTTGTTGTCCACCAGGCAACACCACAGGCAGATATGGTATGGAAAAAAAATAAGAATGTTCAATAAGTCCAATAAATGTCAGTATTTTATGGCCAAAAAAATTGCTTAGTGTAATAAACAAATACAATTGATAGATGAATACATAAAATAGATCAATAATACATAAAAGTAACACATAGATGAATAATAGATAAAGAATACACAGTATTCTCATACATACATATACAACCTTACACATGTCAGTTCAAACAGTCCATAGAGAGACAGATGTAACATGCATAATTTATACTGCACAGGCTTGTTGATATACTACACATAAACTATACATATATCAGTAAGAAAGTAATAACTTTCTATGGTTCTCTGTTATTTTATACTGTTTTCAGTTAAGCTGGACAGTTCTGTTAAATAAATATTTACATTTATCCTCTGATTTGTACTTCAGAACCAGTTAAAAATTTCCCTAGCAACATTCAGGGCCCCTAAAAAGTAAGCCCTGCCTGGCCAAAATCTGCACAGCACCACTGATTTTGAGAAGACATCCCCATGCTTCCTCTTGCAGTTTCACATTCACACTAGATGGCTGAACCTGCACTGATCGATCTTTACAGATGTGTGTTGGTATGGCTGTCTCATGACTATCAGATCTCTCATGCACAGTAAATTGCTCAAGGGCATTTTTTCCAATTTTTAAACCCAGATGATATGAATGCTGAATCAGCATTCTTGGCAAGAGGCGATCAGGACATCAGGACTCACATGGAGCCATGGGAATTTCTGGCACTACTGAGTTTTAAAGCTCAAAAAATATTGGAGCAAACACTGCTTAGCAATGAATTTTGGATGTGGTTGATTGGTCTTACTGAACTGATGGCAAGTAACAGCCACGTCTGAGTTCCCTGCTCCTCTCTCTACAACTGCATGAGCTAATCAACAAACAATGCTCAAAATAATAAAATATCAAAATCAATTTCATTGGCAATAAACCCAAAAATACACTGCATGACAATAGCAATTTGTCCCTCCTCCTCATCAATGCCCTGCCTTCATCAGTGACTTTACACATTACATGCACATACATATCCGAATTTAGCTAGCTGCTGAACAATATTCCACATAGCAATTAGCATTAGTCTAAAAAACTAAATATAATACCCAAAACATAAACAGAAGATCTTCCTAAACACATATCAAGCTTATGTGTCGAGCCTTCTTGGTGTTTTAAAAATAGCGAATTTGATGCTATTGCTAATTTGCCCCAAGCACTCCCATTGAAAAGGACTTTGACCCAAAAACGAAAATACGGTAAATCTTAAAAGTGCCTCTTCCGTCATAATTATGCTTTTACACGAAGATTTGAGCGAAATTAAGAGAATTTACAATAAATGTTAATGTTCAGTACTAATTAAGATCAATTTACTTGAGATTAAGTATACAGATTCTATCTCTGAGCTCTGAGTGCCTGAAAATAACTAAACAATTCTTAATATCATCAAATTTTCTCTACTTTCCAACTCCTGAAACGGAAAAGGAAGGGGCGACTCACCTGTACTTGAACTGGCTGAAGACTGTTATTGACTGTTAGATATATTTATAAGCTCTACTGTAGTTAAGTAGCCTGCACTATGAGACATCAGTTCTAGAACATTTCATGATGAAAGCATCAAAGGTTCTGTAAAGTTCAGATTAAAGGAACATGTTCACCTAGCAACAGTTTGAATGTAAACACCATCCAATGAACCAGGCACTCTGAGATACATCCAGCAATAAGTGTCCGAGATGGTCCATTGTGGTACCTTGAGCTGGCTGGAGGTATTATTTCCTTGTTAATGTCAAATGTCAAAATGAATTGCTTTTATGCACAAGGCACTCAATATTTTTCCCAACTGTGAACCTCAAAATCAAGAAACTTTCATACCTCCTTCATGGTATCTTTGCTGAAGTATCTAGGGTACTTTATAGTATAGTTAAACCACTGCTTAGGGTCTTTACATACACAATCATGTATTTACTTCATATTCCACATTTCAGTGATCATCTGATTGTCTGAAGTCTGAGCAAAATGAAGAGAATGTCCACAAAATCTTAATGTTCAATACTAAGTTGTTAAATTTCAGATCAGTTTACTCTGATAAGTATACAGATTCCCTCTCTGAGCTCTGAGTGCCTGAAAATTACTAAACAATTCTTAATATTACTAATTGATCTCTACTTTCCAGCTCCTGAAACAGAAAAAGAACGGGCAACTCACCTGTACTTGTACTGGTTGAAGACTGTTGTTGACTGTTAAATATATTTATAAGCTCTACTGTAGTTAAAGCTAGGGTCTACAATCCTAGAGAGCTAGCAAGCGAGCTAGCAAGATTTGAAAGTGGCACCTCCTCTGAGTTCCACCCCCCTCTCCCGTCAGTGCTCCGTCCAAAGCCACGCCCCCACAAACTTGAACGTGCATCTAGCAGTGGGACTCAACAGGGAGAGGAGATGCCGGAGCACGACGAAGCAATTCAGCTGAATTTAGCACGGTGCAGCCAGGAAGTCAAGCGCCGAAATAACAAACAACATCCGGTTACTTTTCAAAATAAATCTATCAACTGACTTCAGAAGATGACATTTGTCTGAAGTCTGAGCATAATGAAGAGAATGTCCACTAAATCTTAATGTTCAGTACTAAGTTGTTAAATTTCAGATCAGTTTACTCTGATAAGTATACAGATTCCCTCTCTGAGCTCTGAGTGCCTGAAAATAACTAAACAATTCTTAATATTATTAAATTTTCTCTACTTTCCAGCTCCTGAGACAGAAAAAGAAGGGCCAACTCACCTGTGCTTGTACTGGTTGAAGACTGTTATTATCATTATTGTTAGATATATTTATAAGCTCTACCTTACCTAAAAATTTAGCCCCTAAACTGGAAAACGACAGACCGAAGTCTGTCAGCTTGACTAGTAGTTGGTGATTCACCATCATAATGTTCGCAACTGTGAACCTCAAAATCAACACATTTTCCTATCCTCCTTCATGGTATCTTTGTAGAAGCATCTAGGATACTTTACAGCCACAATCTCATTGGTCTTCTTGTCCAAACATTTCATCACCTCTCCAAAGCTACTCTCTCCAAAATCTTCCAAGTACTTATATTTGCTGGGAGGATGTAGGGGCAAGCTCAACTGACTTTAGAAGATGACATTTCTGGCTTGATTTCTGGCCTCTCTAGATCACTTCTAAGACCTGCTCTATGAGAAATCAGTTCTAGAACATTCCATGATGAAAGCATCAAAGGTTCCCTAAAGTTCAGATCAAAGGAACATGTTCACCTAGCAACAGTTTGAATGTAAACACATCCACTGAACCAGGCACTCAGAGATACATTTCGCAAAAAATATTAATTTATTAATTACATGAATTATTCAGACAGAGTTGTGAACAATTAGTTGGGTGGGTCAGTGCAACATGAGATACCTTTATGCCCTAAAACAAAGCCAGTATATTCAGGTGATCATGAATCAAAAGTCTTATCATTTTACTGTTGTCATGTAACATCTGTCTTTTATCCCACAATGTTTTATAATCTTTGGGCTGTTGTATATAGTTCGAATTTTATAACAACCATCATTAAGAATGGGAAAATTATAACAAATTCAGACATAAGAAATTGCACAGACATATTAAAGAATAGAGAGAAGTGTATGTGACCACTGGATGTTACATTTAATTTAAAAAAAAACAGATGCTTTGTGTGTGCTATGCATAAGACTGATATAGACTACCATAATTAATGGTCTTAATTTATTTTCTTTGGCAAGTGACCATGGTATAACCGGGATAATGCCCTTCAAGGTGTCCATAAACAGGAGTTAATGGACTAAACGGAGGCATCATTAACTCCTGTTTATGGACACCTCGTTGGGCATTATCCCTTACATATAGCCTATGAATGATATGGAAATGCTAACACCTGAACAGGCCTAAAGTTAACTCTTCCAAATGTCCCTGACAAGTTTAAGGTGGAGTAACATCAACATACATTGACTCGAGCTATTTAATGATAATTAAACAATGCTACAACAGTAACTACGATGGACTAAACTATTAATTCAATTCACTTCACCATATTGATGTTACTGTACCTTTATGTTTTTCATGTTTTTCTTCCTCTTTTTTCCTTCTTTTCCTTCCCTGGGCACTGGATGTTTTCAGTCTTTTAGACATTGTGATTCCGCTACAGTTTCAGTAAATCTCTCTCTTGGTCTCAGGGTCAGCTTGCTTGCATTACCATTTTCTGAACATGTCTTTTTTTTTTATTCGCTTCATCAGAGCACTTGAATTACCTTTGAATTACCTTTGATTTGTTTGGAAGGTGCTATATAAATAAAGTTTGTTTGATTGATAGTATTATTGTACGCCATGGTATAATCTTACAGCAAGTCTTCACTCCTAAACAGTTGAAACTGGATGAAGGCTATGATATGAATGGCTCCATCAGTTCACTACACACAGCAAAGGTATTGTTTGTATTTTTATTCATGTCGTCATTGCATGTTGAGAAAACGCCTCCAAAAATTGTCATTTACTGCTTTTTCCCTGGTATACTATTATCTGCATTTCAACCAGTTTCAGTGAAATTATATGTAATGCACAGTGGGGGAGTTGTTGGGTGATAAAAGTAAATAATGTAGCACCATTATGTGTGGTTATCAATTTTTCATGGACCAATGCTGTGGATTTAGAGCCAATCCCAGCTGTCTCTGGGAGAGGGCAGGGTACACCCTGGACAAGTTGTCCTTCACTGATGGCAGGGGCCGCCATGCAAAGTGCCAACTGCACATCAGGACCAAGGTGGGGTTCAGTATCTTACTCAAGGACACTTCAACATGAGGTTCAGCTCAGCCTAGGGGAGCTGGTATTAGAGCCAGCAACCCTCCGATCACCAGCCGACTTGCTCTACCTGTCGGCTAGTGAGCTCCAGCCGCCCCTGTGGTGAGTTCTTGCAATGAAAGCTCGGCATGTACAGTACCAACACTGTGGAGCAAATACAAAATGGTTCCCAGTAACCTCCCATATCCACTGAGGGGAATCTCAAGGGTGGAACAGAGACCAAGACAGGAAGACAGCAAACCCAAACTGATTACAAACTCAAATCAACACGACAGTGCTGCAATGAAACACAAAATTAGCACATACAATAGAATCACAGTTTTCAATGTTTCGATATAGACGTATCAATAAGATTCAGATGTTCTCAAGAAATACAGTCATCAGAGAAGATAAAAATGTCTGTAAAAGATTTCTTCACTGAGCTGATTCATGAGATTTAGTAAATATTTTTTTTCTGCTTGGGGCAGTATATCCAACATGAACTGCCACAGAACCAGCGACTGAAAATGATTCTTCTGTCTGCTGTCATGTATTGGTATCGTTGACTCCATCCATAACTACAGTCGCAGCCACATGAACAAAAAAATAGCTCATCTTATTGAGTCAGCTGCCAAGTGCATACGGAAGAGAGACAAAGTCGACATCCTGCAGTCAACACAAACTTTTATATTATTCAAAATTCCTAAAACATTTGTGGCAAACATACTTTTTGCATTATTCAAAATACATATAATACGTCTTATTAACTGTAACTCTTTGTGAGGTTGACCTTACATTATATAGTTATTTATCCTGTGCTTTCACATATTGATTTCAAGAAAAAAAAGGTACATTCACTGCCAAAAGGCACATTTTAGTTTCACCCACATTCACAATCTAACAACATTTTTGTAATTGGGGTTCACAGGAGGAGAAGATAGCGCAGAGTGAAAAAGCAATAGACGGAGGCGATTTGACCCAGAGGGAGTCGCCGTGGCCGTATCTGAGTCTACATGGAGACTATTGATTAAGATGTTGGATTTTCAATAAAAATATTAAGAGAAAATAGAAAACCAACTAAAATAGAGATGTGTGTCTCATTCCACCAGTGTAGGATGACAGTTCGTCAGTGATTTTGATTCAGTGTGTCACATGAACATTAACTTCGGATCACAGTTAGCCGTTGTTTCATTTTATTTTTTGGAGTCTCAAACCAGAAAGGTTGAGAACTGTTGACAAATCAAACATGAGACACACTTGAATGTCAGTCTGTGTACTCCCTGGTGACTGGCCTCATGACTGTGACTTGTGGAAACCCTTAAAAGCAACCTGATCATTAGGTTGACTTTTTTAGGTTATATGCTGGTCATGGGAATAGACTGTTGTCTATCAGGAGTAAGGGTGGGGGAAGTGTGACAGTGTTGTAAATGGGATGGTGGGTAGACAACCTCAGTCCTCGTCTTACAATGCTGTAGTGTTTGTAGGTTTATGCCAAAACAGTCTCAGCCCAACGGTTAAGGGTTCTGATGACCACCAGTTTGTGCTCCAGTGGGTGATGAGAGTCAAACAGCAAGTACTGATCGGTGTGTGTAGGTTTTCTGTACATTTCAATGTGGAGGCTTCTGTCTTCTTCAGTGTGCACTGCACAGTCCAAGAAGGGCAGACTGTCTCCTCTGACATCTTCCCACATGAACTTGATGTTACTGTCCACAGCATTCATACTCAGCTGTTTCGAGCCGGATGGAGAGTC
The DNA here is from genome assembly GCF_904848185.1 of Acanthopagrus latus. NCBI lineage: Eukaryota > Metazoa > Chordata > Actinopteri > Spariformes > Sparidae > Acanthopagrus > Acanthopagrus latus. Next base: position 14,981,578 of record NC_051039.1, read on the forward strand.
TGGGCTGGAGCCAGAATAAGCACCTGCAGTCACTTCAGACCAGCTGTGATCCCGAGCCATTTACCACCAGGGGGAGAGCTCAGAGATACCTTTAAACTCTGGGGATTAAAAAGTGGATTTAGTTTGACTCATTTTTATCAACCCGACTGCAGCAGTGATACATGGAGCTGGTCTCCATTTCTAATGTGGTGCTAATGTGCTGTAATGTTGACTGCTAATTGGAGCTGGAGGGCAAAAAAAAAAATAACAGCAACCCTTTGTTTGCCCATCTAACCACGACAGACTCTGATTCTGTGATCTTTTGCTCCCAACACAATATAACTCCTGTAGTCGCCAGAGGTATTCATCAGCCGCAAACATGTACCATTTTTGGCATTTGGTTCGCATTTGGTGAGGCTTCAGAGCCGTAGTTACAGCACTTTGGCAGATGACTCCACAAATCAATTAAGAGCTCCTTCTAAAACTCCCCCTCCGTCTCTCTCACGCTTTATCTTTACTGATCCACAGCCTTCAGGGTTTCTTTGTCTCACACATTTGAGGTGTCCAGGTGTGGCCCATTAAAAGTTACCCCAGGCGAGTACACCTACCCTGAGAGACATGTTAATGCAGTGAGCTCCTTTAGGTTGACATGGGAATGAAATGGAGAGAGAGTGAAACAAGGACAGTCAGTCAATATTAATAGATGCAATCAGAAAAGTAAGGAAAGGACTCCGCAGTCAGGCCTGTAATGACTTTTCTCACTCGCTAGCCTACATGCAACCACTGTAAAAGGGGAGACACATCGTAAAAATGTATTTGACCTTTGTTTTATTAATCATCTTTGGTACAGTGCCTTTCTTACATACAGTTGGAGACGCCTACAGCTGATGGAGGTCTTATGTAGGTTACAAGCCCATTACACAATGAAAACCATAAGGCTGCACACACTTCCCCTCTGGAAACAATTACACAGTCCACCATTCCATCTCTGTGTTTTCTCACTCCTGCATAATCAGAATAAATACAGTCACAAACATGTTATCACTGGTGCCTAATAGAGATAGTACATGTGTTAGCTGCTGACATTTTCAGTGAAACTGGAGATTAGGAACATTTATTACTGCATGTGGCGTACTTTAAAGGAATCATTGTTGGGAAATATGATTATTCTCTTTCTTGCAGAGAGTTAGATGAGAAGATAAATACCACTCTAAAGTATTTAGAGGTGACTGAGAGGCTGAGGACACAGCATGGTAGAGACTTCCCTACTTATATAAGCTCTAAGGCAAACAATGCATTATTGTCATTGTTTTACTCAAAATGGACAAAAAACATCCAAAAAGAACATCATGCTGTTTTGAAGAAGTCTTGATACTGGCGATGGAGACCATAAACTCATCCTGAAGGTAATAAACTAAGTTCAAAGGAGGGTCATTTTCTCATAGGTTTACATACAATCAGACTTCTTTTTGAAACCAGTGTTGAACGCAGGTTTAAGGCACTTCTGTATATGCTTCACTTTTCAGACCCAGCAGTCAACACTGGCCAAGCAACAGCCTGTCACATAACTCCCTGTAAAACAGCATGTTGTTGTTTTTATGTCTGATTTTGTCACTGATTAAAGAAACACAACGTTACATCTTAAAACTTTATTGTGTATAATCACTGTGAAATAAGACGTTTTTGTTACCTCAGACTGATCCTTCTATATTTACAGAGGAAGCATGCCCGCTACCGTTCCTTCCTACTGTGTTCCTACAGTAGTTCAGAGTAGACAAACCAACCACTGGCTATAGAGAGGGCCTGTTGTGTTTTTTTGTTTGTTTTGTTTTTGTTTGGTTTTTTTGTTGTTGTTGTTTTTTTTTTTTTTTGCTTTTTAAGAGGCCAGTGTGGGGGAGATGAGATGAGGGGTGTTCAGTTGGTTGCAATCTACAACCTCGCCATTAGATGCTATCAACTGGACACGTGTAAGAATGGTATCAGTCTCCTCATCAGACTCTCAGCAGGAAAGCAAAACATTTTATTTCCCCAAAACACCTTTCTTTAAATCTTGTTACAGTGACGTAATCACAACCACCAACAAAATACATGCCACTCTGGATGGAATCATAATTCTTGGCGGCTCCATTAAGGCTTCAGGCTCCTTGAGGTTGTAACACACGTTTCATATTAACACCAACATGGAAGTCTCATTAAACAAAAATGACTCAGATGTTAATCCGTGGGAAGTTCGTCACCGAGCAGGATATAAGAGTGTGGATCCTCGAACTGACTTTGTAGTCTCTGTTCCTGCATCATCTTCACTGCATAGTACATAATCACATCTTGTGTTTTTTGAGGGTTGTCATCGCAAAAGCTTCTATGTTCTCACTGGTCAGGGAACCTTTCACAGGAACAACCTTTACAAATTATTTATGTTTGTTTCTTTCAGCAGAAAGAGGGGGGAAACAGAGTGCAGCGCATCCGCCGAGATGCACAGCTGACGGGTGCTAATGTTAGTCAGTTATATAATCCCATTTCTAGAGATTCAGAGAAATCCTGACCTCCGATAGCGCTCTGTCTGTGGCGCCTTGGATGGAAGCCTCGCGGCAAAAACATCCGTCCTCACTGGTAAACCTAAATGTCAGTGTGTTTCAAGCAAAACGGGAGAGATGTTTTATTTGTTTGCTGTCAAATTTCAAGCGAGACTTCTCTTGAAATGAGACATAGTGCTTCTGCAATTTTATTTAATGTGTTTTGCTACAATATCTAATCTAATCTAACACCGAGGCCAAGAAAACTACAAATGGGCCTCATCTTCATTCAAGACTCTGGCCATCCTAAAGGTGCCTGTCTTGCCTACCTTATCATTTTAGTTTGTCATAAATGGCTGTATTACAAAAAAAAAAAAAAAAAAAGAATCACACAGAGGGAAAAAATGCTTTCATCCTTGAGTTTCTTGTTAACTTGATTTATCTGAGCCACAGAAAAGTAATATTAAACCCAGTCAAAAGCTCCTCTATCTTGCTTTTGGGCCTCACTTTACTGACTCACATCTGGATCTGTCTATTTGTCCTGATATGACCTCACACTGAATTTAAACACCCATGAGGACAAAAATGAAGCAGTAGCCCAAGGACAAGCTCCACCCACAATTATCCCAACATTTTTACTATGCTCATGAAAAGAACACAGGCTATATTTCTCTACGAACGAAGAAAATGGCATTGTGTGTTTGAATTAAAAACAAATATGTATAATAGGTGTTATTTGGGGTAATGTGATAATGTGAATTTTGTTTGTAGGCTACATATAGTCCTGCGGGGGTGACGTATTTTTGTAGAAGAGGTATATTGGCATTGCCCTGGTTGCTTTGTCAAAAGGCCTGTGAGACTTTTGAATTGGATTTTGGATTATCATAAAATAAGCTCCATGATTTAGTTCTTATGATACTTACACGTTTTGTTCCAGCAAGATAATCTTCAGAGATGAACACCACTTTATGACTTTTGAGGCGTGTTTGCATATTTGTGTTTCGTCCAGCACCGCCCACTGTCTTTCTACACAATTATAATACATGTTTACTTTAAATTGATCACAAGTGGTAAAGTTAAAAAAAAAAAAAAGTTTGCAATTTAGGTTGACCTGTAGAGACCAACTAGACTTGTTAGCAACTCCCTAAGTGTTTTATAAATAAATTGTGGAACAGTTAATTATGTACTCAATGTCTTAGAAAAAAACGTGTAACTATCTGACACCCCGATCTTATTTCAGACATTTAAGGGAAACCCCATTCAAAAATCGCATTGATTTTTAGACCAGGTAACCGGAAGTCCAAACACGCCGACTGATTTCCAGGTTCTGAGACTCACTACACCTCACCTGTCAAGGCGTCTTGTTGTGCACATGCCTGTTCGACTCACATTATGAGTAAATTCCCTCCTTCATCCAGCAGGCTTGTACTACACCTGTGGCTGGGTGTCATCACCCTCCTGCTGCTCCCTGACCCGGAACGTGGCATTTGATAAACGGGGGGTCACTTCGGTATCTGCGTCAGTCTGACTTTGTCGTTACTTTCCTCGGTGTCGGTCACCTGCTCCGAGGCCGTCCCTCTGTGATAGAACACAGTCACCCCGCTGTTCCCGCTGTCCTCACTCCCGCCGGTTCTCACGGCGCTGGAGACGCTCAGCTTCACGTTCAGCGGGCTCTCCTGCTTCAGGCGCGCGGCCTCTCTGCTCGCCATCACGGTCTCCACCGCCGCGCTCACCGCCGCGCAGCAGCTCCGTCCGCGGCAGCGCAGCAGGCGCAGGAAGGCGTCTCTGAAGTCCGCGTTGAACGCGTAGATGATCGGGTTGAGGGACGAGTTGCTCCAGCCGATCCACACGAACACGTCGAAGGTTTTCTCACTGACGCAGTAGGGACCCCGCTGCGCCCCCGGGGCGTCCGGTCCGGGGCAGAAGGGCAGAGCGCAGTTCAGGAGGAAGAACGGCAGCCAGCAGCAGACAAAAACCCCGATGATGATGCTCAGAGTTTTCAGGACTTTGGTCTCTTTTCTGATGGAGACTTTGAGCTCCCTGTGTGACTCAGTGGAGTGCTGGGGGTCAGGGTGGAGACGGATGCGAGACTGATAGGAGTTGGCACTGATTTCCGTGCACAGGTGAGGAAATGACTCAGGTACTTCCGAGCGGCAGCTCTGCGCGTGCTCCGCCGCACGCTCCAAGGAGGATATCATCCGGATCTGCATCTGGGCTATCCGGTAGATGCGGGTGTATGTGACGATCATGATGGCCACGGGGATGTAGAAGCTGATGAGGGAGGAGGAGATGGCGTAAGTGCGGCTCAGGCTGGAGTCACAGCTCCCGTCGACGCTCTCACCGTGAGGCGCCGAGCCCTCGGCGGCCGGATCACCGATCTCCGGCCGGTGCCAGTTCAGCTGCACGGGGACGAATGAGATGACCACGGAGACGGTCCAGGTCACGCCGATCATAACGTAGGCCACCTTCTTGTTCATACTCCTCTCGTAGCGGAAGGGGTTGGAGATGGCCCAGTATCGGTCCACACTGATGACGCACAGGTTGAGGATGGAGGCCGTGGAGCACATGATGTCGCAGGCCAGCCAGGTCTTACAGAAGCCCCCAAACGGCCAGAAGCCCGCCACCTCGGCCACGGCTTTCCACGGCATCACCAGCACGGCGACCAGGAGGTCCGACAGAGCCAGTGACACGATGAAGATGTTGGTCACTTTGGCGCGCAGGTGCCGGAAGCGAAAAACGGCTGCGCACACCGTGAAGTTGCCTAAAAGCGTCCAGATGATGAGCAGCGCCAGGACGCAGCCGGTCAGAGCTCGGTGCGCCGGTGACTCCTCTGTGTTATTCATCGCCTGGTCCTGCGCCCAGCCATATGTCAAACTACACGGACGAGGAGGACATCCATGTGTGCCATGAGCAGAAAACAAGAGGGGGAAGACAGCGGAGAGCGCGCGTCCTGCTCCGGCCAGACTGATGCGTGCTGCTGCTCTGAGCGCAGAGCAGATTTGCTGGGGACCACATGCACCACCAGCTGCTCCTCACCGCTCACAGCAACACAGAGACGCGCAGGGCTGAGAGAAGTTTGCCTTCTGAGAAAGAAGAACATGTCAGTCCATTTATAAAAGATGTTCATTTGCTTTTCATGCAGCAGCTGTTTGATATCCCCCCCCCCCTGCTTTTCTGAACATTGTTGTCCCATTTCCACATGACTTGAGTAAATGCTTTTAACAGGAGATGGATCCCTAAATACAACCAGGTGCATCAAAGTACTTGTCACCAAAACGCAAATTTATTATTAAATTTATTGTAGCATTACACATTTTAAATTCCTTATGCAAGGAGGTGTTGTTTGATGACAAATACAACACCTTAAAACTTTAAAGAAATCATTCTACAATTAAATAAGATTTAAAAGAAGAGTGAAATCAAACAGGCGATAAGCATCAGAACCAGAAAAAAAAAATCCAGTCTGTTCATGAATTATGTGTTTTGAACAGAAAAAAATGGAGCTAAAAATACTTATTTAGGCTTTGAAGATGATGTCGTCCATCCCGTGGCACCTTGATCTGATTGTGAACAACAGATTCTTTTTCTTCTTTTGTCACGACAGTAATTTGATGTGATCATTTCACTGGACTTTTACTAATTAGTATGAACAATGACACAAATTAATGATGCCTCATAAACAACTTTCGAATTCTGTCTTTCAAACCTTATGTCATTTAGAAAAACAACTTCGCTCCAAAGTCGCTCCAACCAAACCGTTCAAGGAGGGAGAGATTAAAAACAGCACCAGCGGTTCCTTGATTTCAAGTTAAGGAGGAAACTTCTCTGCTCTATTTTTCACCTTTTCACAGAAAAACAAGCAATAAAGCAGGACAGGCATGACCAGACATACACACTACACACTCACAGACGTGGGGCAGGGGGAGTGATTGCCTACAACACAACAGATGGAGTAATAAACATATTTCATTTATTCAGCGGAATATGTCTTTATATGCGGCCACAATTCATTTTCTCCAGTCAGATTTGGGTGGAAGCGACCAAATTGTTCGTGCTCCGTTGCTGCTAATTCCATATATTCCTTAAACTAAGTTATTTCTTGAATTTCCTCCAGGATCAATAAAGTATCTATCTATCTATCTATCTATCTATCTATCTATCTATCTATCTATCTATCTATCTATCTATCTATCTATCTATTTATACCGTCACATTCTCTGTTAACAAGGTCACATGGCTGCTGTCAAGCACCTCGACAGAGCCAGACTATCTGGGTCAAGAAGGAAGAAGGATCTTAAAACAGTCTGGGAGGGAATTAAGTATAAAGTCAACACATGTTCATAAGAAACATCCGGCTGAATATTTGTAGATTGGAGGACATAGAAAAATGTCAACAATGCCACACAAAGCTCTCTAGGAAATAAACTTCAGTGGCCACGAATAGAAAGTGTCACAAAGTCTGAGTTCATTCTGCTTTACCTCAAACCCCAGCTGGTTCTTTCAGTCCTGGTTTTACATTATAGGTTTTCTCCAGCTTCATCGATCTGAATGTATGTCACCTGGCACTAACGCTCCGCTGACTTTGCATGTTGGGTCTCTTTATCTGCAGAGTTGGCTGATTAGTTGTGATTTAGGAACCACCATGGATCAGATCAGCTGAGCACTCTCCCGCTGTCAGTGTGGAGGTCTTTCATAAAGATCTGTCTGATGATAGAACAAGCGTTAAGGCAGAGGCAGATAGATGTTTCTTGACTTGTAAATACTGAGCTACTCGGACGAGATGGACACGATGATTTTTTTTTTTTCTTTCTCCCAGGAAGTTTTCTTCTTTGAATGTGCACGCTGTTCTTTACACAATTTGATACAGGTGTTAGATATCCAAAAGGGGTTAATATGTTTAAACTCTGTACTTTCCAAAGGGTTTCAACAAGGGATCTTCTTCCCTGTTGAAATTGCCATCCCGTCTGTCATGACATGTGAAGGACCAGAGGTGATAATCCCATGACAACCTTAAAGCGGCTATAATCTATATTTTTGGCATAATTAACAACATCCTAATGATAATCCCAAAACAATGTGAATAGGGTTGTAGTGATGAATCTGCAGAGAATTATGATCTGGATAAAAAAAAAAAAAGAAAAAGTAAAGTGAGTTTCAGCTGCATTTCCGACTGTAGCATATAGTCAGTGGAGGACTCAGGATGCTTGAGGGGCGGGGGCGAAATAATCAGAAGGGAGCCAGATGTATTCGGGGGGGCACCATCACACAGGGAGACATATTTATAGTGTACGGTAAATGTAAAGCCACATCTGGCATCAGCCACCACGCTGCACGTTACCAAGACAGGAAACAGGAGGAAAACATCTGATTTGGATCTGTCAGAGTTTCAAATTAACATATGTGTCGTTGAATCTGTCTCATGCCAAGCTAAGCTAAGCTAACCGGCCGCTGGATGTGGCTTTATATATTTAGGGCACAGACACGAGAGTGGTGTTGACTCTAAAACTCTTCCTTTAATTTCATAGACATCGTTACACTTTCATATCGTCCTTCTGCTACCTGCTTCCTTGAGGCGGTATTGTTCAGGCAAAATACTGCCATGACAGTGCACTCTAAATTTAATAACCACCCACCCCCTCCCCTTCTGTCTCTCTCTCTCTCTCTCTCTCTCACACACACACACACACACAAATAAACACACGCTCAAAGACACGCAGGGCATTTTGCTGTGGATAAAAGCAGACTCTCTGGCCGGGGACGGAACCAGATGGCCCAGCTGAAGCCGGAGCGTCGGTGAGGAACACTGAAACAGCACTCAAGCAATGTTTGGTCTTTATTAATGGCAACAGGGCGTTTGTTTTGAACACAGATTTAGATGATGGAGACAGAGACAGACAGTCCCAAGCAGAGGGCGGGGAGTTGATAATCAGATTAACTCCATCATTTTTGAGATTTTTGTACTATTTTTGTGCATTTGCTGATTTAGGACACACTGGAATTAAAACCATTTGTTGAAATGAGATGAGTGAGCTCTCACATGGGCATGGATGCCCTTTCTTTTCCTTACGGTGAGTTAATGGTTGAAACAAATAATACCAAATAAAAAAAAATCACAACATATTGCACCTCCACATTCCTGAATAATTAATAATAATATAGCACACATGCATGAAAAATATACAGTTATAAAAAGCACGTTTTCCCTGACATGTAGTTAATACACTGAGGTAGTCTCCATGCTGTTACTGTATACAGCAGGGAGCTCCAACCATCTCTAAAGCTGCGTTCAGTCCCAACAGTCCCATTTCCTGTGCGTATCCAGTCAGACCTGCCACTGTGCTGCACCCCTCCGCAGGCGTCTTCTTTCTCTCCTCACACAGCTCCGGACACCTCTCGTCGCACTGCTTCTTCAGCTCGGACATTTCTCTATCACACCTCTCCTTCTCCCCTCGCAGGCTCTCCTTCAGCTGCCTCTTCAGGTTCTCCTCGCTCGTTTTTTGCTGCTCGATTTTCATTTTGACGAGCCTCAGCTCCTGCTGGAGGGCCGCAATTCTCATTTTCTCCGCCCTCTGTTTCTCCAACTGTATGTCCCTTTCTTTCTGGTTCTCCTCCCTCTCGCGTCTGAGCAGGTCATCCATTTGCCTTTTCCTGTCCTCCTCCCTCGTGCTCAGCTCCTCCAAGCTGTGGGTGAGTTTGACCAGCTCCTTCTGCAGGGCGTCCCTCTTCATCTCCTCCCTCTGCCGGATGGCCTGCTCTTGCTGTAGTTGCTGATTTTCCCTTTCTCTTTCCTTCTTCTCATTTTCCTCACAATCCTTTTGGATTTTCTCCTCCATCTCTCTCCTTGCTTGCTGCTCCCGCTCAATCTGCTCCTCCAGCATTTTAGTGGCTTGGTCAAGCTTTTCTTGAAGAGCTTCCCTCTTCAACTCCTCCTCTCTGCGTATCCCCATCACTCTCACAATCTCCTGTATCTTCCTCTCCCTCTCCCTCCTTTCGTTCTCCTCCATCCCTCGTATGAAGGCCTGCTCCCGATCTCTCGCCAGTTCCACCTCCTTCTCCCTCTCCAGCTTGTGTTTTTTCTCAAGCTCCTCCATCTCCCTCTTGCTCTTCTGCTGAACCATCTCCAACTCCTTCTCGTGCGACTCTTTGATCGCGGTCTCCAGCTTGATTTTAAACAGCTCCTCCTTCTCCTCGAGCAGCTTCCTCTCCAACATCAGCTCCTGGGCCAGATCATCCTCAGCTTTCTGCATCATCTTGCAGCTGTAGCAGCTCCCTCCGTTCCCCTGCATCATGGTGTCCACTATGGCGAACAGCTCGGACACCTGCTCCTTGTTCTTGGAGCTTTGGTTGTTGAAGACGCAGTACCTGTCCCCGCATGCGGCCACCAGCTCGGCCAGATCCTTGCACCCCTCTATCAGGCAGTGCTTTGCAGATTGTCCTTCTTCCAGCAGATCTCCATGGGTGAAAACCACCACAGAGAAATTCAAAGCGTGGGAACCCATTGACTGTTTGATCTGCCGCAGAACCTCCCTCTCTTCCTGAGTGAACCTCCCAATCTGCACAATAAGAAGGAACACATGGGGCCCAGGGTAGAGGAGGCTCACGCTCCTCCTCAACTCCCTCTGCACCTCCTGTGGAGTCTGGTGAGTGTCCAGCAGCCCCGGAGTGTCCAGGAGCGTCAGGCGTCGCCCGCGAAACTCTCCGCAGGCCCTGCGACAGCGCTGGGTGACGGAGGAGCTGCTAACCCGGATGTCGAAGACCTTACGGCCCAAGATGGAGTTGGCGGTGGAGCTTTTCCCGCTGCCAGTTTTCCCCAGCAGGACCAGTCTGTTCTCGGTGGAGGAGGAAAGCTGCTTCCTGCCTGATAAAAGGGAGAAAAATTATATAATATATATAAACAAAAGAAAGCAAGCAAGAAACAAACATAAATCCCAACATACCTGAGCAGCCGATGACGGACAGCTGCTTGCTAATGGACGACATGCTGTTTCTGGTCACTTGCCTCCATAAAGTGAGGACATAAGCACAGAGGACACTGCTATATAGATCCCAACGCTGTGGGCGTGTCCGACCCTACGACACGGTAAACCCCTCTGAACTCTAACCATCGCCATCAGCGTGTTTCTGTGTGGCCCAATAGTCCGTCTCTGAAACACTCAGCACGGAAGATGTTATCTCAGAGTGTAAAAACTCCAGCAAGAGATCATGGTCCAGCTGAGGCAACGATCCAGAAAAGCTGAAATACTGTGGACACACACAGTTTGTGTGATCAAAGAGTCAAGTCCTTTGATTGTTTGGTCTCTTTATCTGCAGAGTTGATTAGTTGTGATTTAGGAACCACCATGGATCAGATCAGCTGAGCGCTCTCCCGCTGCCAGTGTGGAGGTCTTTCATAAAGGTCTGTCTGATGATAGAACAAGTGTTAAGGCAGAAACATGGTCCATGTAAGTATTCAAACTGAAATGACAGCGCTCGAGCCAGCTGGCACAAACACGCTTCTTCAAATAGCATACTCAACAAGCGCTCTTACACACAGGTAGAGGTTACACTTGTGAGGCAAAGGGGCAATATAGAGCTAATCAGATAGTTACCGTGACAACAGCAGTTTACGGACATCGTTTCTGTGGAGGAACGTGTATTGCTTTACCTACTGCAGAGAAGGGAGAGGAAAAGAACAAGGCAAGGAGAAGAGAGAGGACGTGACGAGGTGCCTTAAATATTCCGATGAATGCAAAGATGTTGAGCTGGAGCTTCATCTGACTGGTCAGCCATGGTTGTTTGGGATGGAGGTTGAATCAAACAGATCGGGTCAGCCATCTTTTGTTCCAGACTGCAGCTCACGATCGCGTTGTGTCCCGATTGCGTTGTGTCACAATTATTCGGGTGACGCATTCCGGAAAGCAACGACGTGCAAAATCAATCTTGCATCATTTGAAGCATCTGCGTTCGTAATTGCACGGTCCATGTTTCTGGCCTGAGAGTCTAAAGTCATGTTAACAGCTCTGTGAGGCCGTTTTGATGATGCCAACTTGTTTTTTTTTGTTTTTGTTTTTGTTTTTTGAGCCAGAAGTGACCACATTTGAAAAAGAGGGTGGATTTATATTAAAGCATACCCTGCTTTATTGTCGAGCTAGACCTATTGACCATAACTTGGAAGTGGAAACTTGAAACTAGCAACTGAGACCATAAACTCAGGTGAGAAGTCTCATAAGCTGACATGCAATCACACTTCTTTTTGAGAGAAAATGATTTCCCCCCCTGCTGGATATAATGAACAATGCAGGTTTAAGGTACCCTTGGGTCCATCCACATTTTATACAGTCGACTGCCTGTACCAAATTTCATTGCAATCGGTGTAAAAGTTGTTGTGACATTTTCACTAAAAAACTAAAACAACCTCACAAAAGGAGAAAAAATCAAGAGATGATCAGTTTGTAGGACCCTGCGGCCACACCACTAACATGACTGTAAAAGCATCCAATAACTCATGCTGACGTTTTCAAATACATGTATTCTTTCATGTTACTTTCCTATTGTTTAACACTTAAACTGTGAGCTGACACATCTGCCAAAGTATGTGTATTCATTTCCAGACAGAGGCAGAGGTCAGTGTGTCTGAAGTCACCTGTCAGACAAGTTATTGACTCTTTTTATCATGATGTGTTGTTGAGACTTCCATCTGAGACTCAGCAGCAATGAATGAGTGGATTTAAATAAATAATAGATTAATAGATAGAAATAAATATATTCTTCTTTTCATTCTTTTAAAGATTATTTAACCATTATTTTTAATATTGTCTTTGTTTCGGACTGTATTAATTTAGTCTATTTGTATTCCGCCTAAAGAAGGATATTCAGTGCGACAGGGAGGCTTTTGGACTCTGGAAATGAGAACACCTATTAATAGAGATTAGAATTAACTCCAGCTTGAGCCTGGAACATTTCTGTGCATGTGAATCAGAAATAATATCCCATACCTCTTTATTTATTGGTCACATAATGCTCCCATTTACCTTTTCTTTTCTTTTCTTTTCTTTTTCTTTCTTTCTTTTTTTTTTTTTTTGGCTATAAATGTCACTTAAATCTTGTATGAGAGGGTTCACATTTTTTGTGTTGATCAAAGGATATTTTCCAAGTAATATCTTTGTGATTCATTATATCTAAATTGAAGATTTAGAAATACTGTTTCGTTAAAGCAATGGGTCTCACAAACTACACCTGCAGAATAAATTAAGCATTAAAATCAGTTCTTGTTGTTCACTTTGTTGTGCATGGGGTTCATTCCCTCATTCAGTGGCTGAATCCTCTGTGATAACAGTCTGTCTGCCCTCTGGAGGCCAGAGTGGGAATGGAAACTAAACTTCCTGCTGATCTGTGTTACAGCCTCCTGTCTGTGTTTCTGAAATAACTTTTTAGAAAAGTATGACACAATAAAGAGATTTTATATGCAAAAAAACAAAACAGAAATGGACAATTTTGCCTGTACATACATGATGTATAACACATTATTGTTGCACAGCTGGGGCAGTGAATAAAACCACATTTAATGTAATTTCATTGAGAAAGGTAGCAGACTGTTGAGTCCCAAGCTGTCAGATACGGGCAATTTGTTTGGTGTTTGTTTGGAGCAAAATTAATTCTCCTTCAGTGCTACTGCTGGATAACATTAGCTCACAGCTAATGTAGTAATGTAATGGATGTAAACACAGCATGAGTAGGGCGAATAAACGCAAACGATCGGGTCTCAAATGAGGTAATGTCTTAAAGTTTCATTCATACTAAAGGACCAATCAATTTGTCAGTCTCACTCCCAGTTCATCAAAAACTGTTTTGACAAGCGGGGAAACACAGAGGATCACTGGGAGTTGGGAATTAGACTGAAAAATCAACTTTTCTTACATATTTGACGTTTAAATTCAGTCTAATTTAATCTAGAAAATAGCGACGGCATCCTAATGAGGTGCACCGTTAATTTGAGTAAACTTGTGGATTTCTCTAGTTTGAACATTGTTGGAGACATTTGGTATGACGTAAGTGCCCAAATCAACAAACACCTAGTTGTTTTTTGACATTTTAATGGAGAATTCCTAGACAATATGTCTTTAACCCAAAACTTTGACCTGAGGATGAGACGTAACAATCAACTATCTTTCTATGTTGTTGCTTTAATAACAAGATCTCACAGGTTTATCATTTTTTACCGGACCCGATAATCTAATGTTGAAATGTCCATGTATACTATCAATTATATGTTGGACAGAGCATATGTTAGACAAAAAGGTACAATAGATCCATCGGTCATGTTCAGGAGGTAGGACTAAAGGTCTGAAAAAGATATTAGTAAGATTAGAGAGGTAAACATTCTCTCACGTCTCAGATTCAAGTATTCATGATTTATGTAAACCAGTTTATTAACATCTAAACTAGACAACAATCAGTTTCCCCTGGTATTAATGTCTCTCAATGTCAGCACAAGGAAGGACATGTGACTTGTCCTCCTTTAGGTTGTTCAAGGTGAGTGTTTACATTTAATCTACAGATGTTATCCACTCTAACCGACTCTAGAGACCAGCATCATCTGGTTGCCTCGAACACAATGTAAGTAATGTAATGCCTATAGCTGGATGTCTGGCCGTCGGCTCGTCAATAATGGAGAGTCCATGCATGTTCGAGGCGAGGCCTGGATTGTCTTACCGCTCCGCTGCTCCGTCACACATGCGAGCACACCTGACATTAACTAACCGAGAGGCCGCGTTGAACTTAAGCGAATGACTGGTGTGCGGCGACCTTGTCTTCTTCGTGTCAAAGCAAAGACAAAACAACAGTGAACGTACACATATACACACACACACACACACACACACACACACACACACACACACACGTGTAACACAACACTGACATCAACAGTTTCTCAAAAAGCAGTTCTGTGTTGCATCGAGGTAAAAACAAGGTGAGTTTTGAGTGACACTGAGGTCCGGCGGTGAGGGAGGTGGTAAAAAGATGAAGGAGGAGGAGGAGGAAGCTGTCAGGACGCCTTGGCAATGATGAGGATGCTCATGAGGAAGACCATGATGAAGAAGATCCACATGAAAAACCTATCCATCACCTTGGCCACCTTCTTCCACTCTGCCACCTTGACACAGGTGGCTCTCTGCTCTCGGAAGCAGTTGGCGATGAACTGGATGTTCTTCACCACCTGAGGAAGAGACGGACAGATGAATTACGGCGCGCACTTAAAGAAACTGTAGAAGAAGACGAGTAATCAGATAAGGAGGCAAAGTGAGTGGTGAGGAACGGCGCGCACCTGTTTATGTTGGAGGCAGGGGCAGCAGCAGGGGCAGGCTGGGACTTGAAGTTTCTCTGTGGAGTAGAGGAGCTGCTCCTTCAGCCCTCCGTTCAGGTGCTGGAGGTTTTGCGAGCGAGGGGGCGCCTGGTAGTCCAGTTCGTCCCGCCTGATGTGGTGGTATCGCTGTGCGGCTCTCCCCTCACCCCTCTCCAGTCTGTTGTGGTTGTTGTAATGGTGTTGGCCGCTGTTGGCCTTGCCGTTCGCCTGACCTTTCTGGTGCCCGCTGTTGTGATGCACGCTGTGGCCGTTGCTGTACTTGTACGGGTCGCTCTCGTGATGGTAGATGTCATGGAAGCGGTCATCGTAGAAGGCGCTCTTCTCGCCGACGGGCTCCTCGGGCCACAGCGGGGTCCTCTCGCTCTCCGGCGTGGTGCAGTTCTCCCCCACCTCGTAGACGAAGAAGATTTTGGACATGTAGTCTATGATGAGCACCTTGGCCCAGTGAGGGACCGGCTTGGCCTCGGCACCGCAGAAATGAATGTTCATGATGAAGATGGTGAGAGAGGTGGAGGCTGTGATCATAGTCATGGTGGCTATGTAGTACTTCCCTGGAGGAGAGGGCCAAGAAAAGGACACATTTATGACATGGGAATAGTTAATAGGAGAAACATGGGCCGGAATAGCAGCTCTAATTTATTAACTACTGGGCTGAAGATTAATATACAACCTCTCACTTCAACAGTAGTGATATGGAAAGACCGTGGATCTCTCTGTCCCAGATATAACTGATAGTCTACATGGACATATCGACACAAATTCTCAGCTCCAAAGAACTGCAGAGCTGAGGTTTATATGGAACCACCAGGAAAAGAAAAAAAGAAAAGTAATGCGTGATATAAATGATAACAGTGATAATGATAACAATAACAATAAGAATACTCATGGCAAGTCGACATTGTGAGACGTTAATTCAAACCCTTGTTGACAGAGGTGGAGTATCAGAGTATTCAGAACTTTTACTTAAGTAAAAGTCCTAATACCACACTGTAAAAATGCTGTCACAAGAAAAAAATATGTTACTGTAAGATAGTATATAAATAGACCATAATGAGGAAAATAAACCCACAGTTTTAAAGTAAAAGAAATAAACAAAGGAACTTGTCCCTTGTGAATGTTATACTATTATATATGATCAGATAACTGATGTATTAATATGAAAGCAGGACTAGACCGTAGTAGTTGGCAGCTATTATTGAATTATTGTTTGATTGTTTGCATTTTGGATTTATTTGTATTTTTGAGCAGAACAAATGATTATATTCATCATGTATTGGTCCTCTAATAATTGAGAAATTACCACTACTGTTTTTTAAAAGCTTAATACGTTTTGTGTTTTATTGGTGAAGTAACTAGTAACTAAAGTAACTGTTATTAACTGTGAGATAAAAATGATTCACATAATAATTCAAACAATTGTAGAACAGTGAAATGTGATGGAGTAGAAGTAGACATTAAGAATACAATAAAGTACAGGCACCCTAAAAAGTAAGTGTACTCCATCACTGTGTACTTAGCTAAGTTAACTTAACTTACTATGAATATTTTTACTTTCAACACATTTAGGATTTTCCTGTAGAAATGAGCTTTCTGTAGTTTAAATGTTTCAGTAATGAGGCAAAGCTGAATGCCAAAAATAACTCAAACCTATGTAGGGCATGCTCTCTGCAGGAGGCATGCTCTCAGCCACCAACAACTGGAACACAGTGAGCGCCAGCAGCACGGTGACCCCGAGGGAAACCTTCTCCCCGGAGTCAGCAGGCAGGTAGAAGCCCAGCGGGGCCAGGAATGAGATGAGGAAGCAGGGCAGCAGCAGGTTGAAGATGTAGAAGGAGGAGCGGCGCTTCAGCAGCAGGGTGTAGGTGATTTCGGTGTACGGGTCGGAGCAGCAGCCGTACATCTTGACTTTTCTAACTGCCGGCATGCCGTGACACTCCCACTCCACGTTCTCCACAAAGTCGGACAGGTCACCGCTGTCCATGGTCAGACTGATGTCCACCTGTGCAGAGGACACACAAGAACAGTCAACAACACGTGCAAACATGCTCACGCAGATACACAAACTAACGGACAGAATGAAGAATTAACACTTTTTTGTGTAATTTCTCAAACAGAAAGTTTAAAAACAACAGCTAAGTGAGTAATTCACTCTTTAATTATCTGATCACATGCACATCTGAATGATCTGTACTAACTACCATGACTAACATCAATAAACAGACACTGTAAATGCTGTAAAGCAACACATGCAGAAGGAAAACATACATCCTACCATCCTATTTGTCTTTTTCTCCTAAAAATGTCAGTTCATCCATATAATGATGTTTTTTGTCATTTGAAGAGGCTGAACTTTTGCTGTTTCCTTGTTGTGTTGTGCCTTCCTGAAATTCAAAAGCCTGAAAATGACACGTTTCGGATGGCACCGAGTGATCAGCTAAGTGAAAAACTCATCACTTTTGGCCACTTAGTGACATAACATGAACATAACATTGACATATCGCTTTTAAAAGTGATAGCATGTTAGCAAACAGTTACACATCCAGCAGGTAAGTCCAGTGCTGTCTCTCTTTCAGCTGTTTTTTGTTGTTGTTGTTTTTTTTTTTTGGTTTTTTTTTTGGCCTCCACCAACTCCTGAGGGAAATATCTGCCTCTTTAGCTGCTTAAAGTGAAACTCTTGCCAAAAAGAACCAAGGCTTTACTTGTGACTGAATATGAGTCAAACCTTTGTGTAAAAGCATAATTACGACAAAAGAGGCGCTTTTAAGATTTACCATAGTTTAGTTTTTGGGCAAGCTAATTTTTTTAACAAGACCGTGGATGAGTGTGGGCAGAACCTCACTGACTCAGTCAGCACAGTCCCAGCTTCAACACACCTGGTTGCCGTTGTAGGTCCAGGAGCCGAAGGTGAGGTTGCACGACTGCCAGTCGAAGGGGAAGTAGGAGACGTCCACCACACATGTGCTCTTCGTGATGGCGGGAGAGTCCCAGACGATCTCTCCATTATAACGCAGCTTCACATTAGTGCTGGATTCACCTCCGCCCTCCTCGTCGGCTCTACACAGACATACAGAAGAAAAGGACACACTTCTACATCTCTCTGTCTCTCTCTCTCTCTCTCTGTTTTCATGTTTTTTCTCCTTTTCTGCATATGTAGAAACTGACTGCTACTGACTTGTTGTAGAGGACGATGTCCGGCTTCCACACCAGGTCGCTCGGGATGTTGATCATCTCGAGGTCGTCATAGTCCTCCTTGTCCCACTTCAGGTACGCATCAAACCAGACCTGCCTGATCCACAGGTACGTGGTCAGCACCTGGTTCCTCTCATCCTACGAAGAAAGGCCGCTTTATTTTCCCTGCATGTTTCATACCAACATTCATTAATGCCGCTCGATGTGCTTTGCAGGGCTGTACAGGCAAGCAATACACAATAAACTTTAAAGGTAAACTAAAAGTATGACAATTTTAAAAACAAAGATCATTTAAAAGTAAGATTAGGCAGTGTAAAAGTCTTTAGCTTTGACTTAAAGTGTTCAGAACCTTTTTTTGTCTAATATCAACTGAGGTGTTGTCCCGGGTCTGTGTAGGGTGAGGAACTAAACTCTGCTTCACTGTTTTTATGCTCTTAACCTCAAGACGACCAGCCCGTCAGTCCCAGTGTCCTAAAGGTTCTTGGAGGTTCATACGGCACAAACATGTCAGAGATGTTCTGTGGCCCTGAGCTACGATGTGATCTGTAGGCAAGCTGCAAGGGACTTATGGAGCGAGAGGGAGAGAAAGATGGGCAAATATCTGAGGGTTTCTACTTCAGTACAGTGGTGCTCAGTGCTGGCCTCTGCTGGTCTCAACGGAAACAGACGACTGAAGGCAGCACTGCTTATTTTTTCATCTTCATGAAAGTGCAGTATTGAAAAGCTTAAATACTCTATTAAGACTCGGTTGCATTGGAGATACAGCAGCACTGTGATTCAACTGGATCTTATCACTTGTGGCTCTGTCAGTCCTGATTTGTTCCACGAGAGAATCTTAAAGCTGCACTTCTATTTATTACTTAGAAATAAAATAATAATAAAGACTGTTCTTTATTTAATTCAACTTGCGACACCTTGCATTTTTCTGTGCATACACAAGCACGTGACAAATAAAACGTTTTTCTCGTCTCTGAATCTGAAATGTGGGAAGACGTACATTTCAATAACAGCAGATCTTGATTCCTGTCTTTTCAGAATCAGTGTCATCTTTTGGCAGCTGGAGGATTAAACCGTTAAACTCTGACGCAGCCAAAAGTGAACCTCACTTTACCACTCGTGTTTCAAGAAGTTTCCCGAGTTACGTGATAGTTACTTGAATTTGAATATTTCAGTCATAGGCGTCATTTACCTTAAATAGTGTGTTGAAAAGGTTACAAAGTAAGCTGTTTTTATATTAACACTCATGTGAGGAGATTACTTTGTGGTTGATCGTGGTTTTATGTGGCCGGGGTTTGACATAAGGTTTTATATCGCTCAATCTATACTGGGGTAATTTCAGTTTCCTCTCCACTCACCATATCTTTGATCTGTGACAGGGTGATCTGCAGAGACACATTGAGCGCGCTGTCTGTGTCCTCTACAGGCCTCAGAGCGTTGGAGTAGTCCTCCATGAGATCAGTCAGAAGTTTGCGGGCATAGTGACCCTGAGCACCATGGGACACTGAGGGGGCAGAGAGGAGAGCAGAGGGTGGGGACGGCAGCAAA